>NW_026890815.1:0-57813 GCF_015708825.2 Lethenteron reissneri | reverse complement strand
TGACAAACACTGTCAACTTGCGCTCGAATGCCAAAACCTCCTCCAGCATGTGCAGGGCTGTGCCTCCTTTTCCCTGAAGGGTTGTATTTAGCGTGTTTAGATGTGCTGTCATGTCTACCATAAAATGTTATTTTTCCAGCCACTCTGGCTGTTCCAGCTCAGCAAAGGTGAGCTCTTTGCTGCCCAGGAAGGTTTTTACTTCTTCCAAACATGTGACAAAGCGTTTTAGCACCTCGCCTCTGGACAGCCACCGGACCTTGTTGTGGAGCAGGAGGTCAGAATATATGCTTTCCACCTCATCCAATAGCAAACGGAACTGGCGGTGGTTTAAACCCTTTGCCATTATTTTATTAACAATCTGAATGACCACATCCATCACTTTTGTGCATTCCGGGGGAAATGTTTGAGCACACAATGCCTCTTGGTGCAGGATGCAATGAAATGACAGCAGCGTTCTACCCAGCGCCTTCTGCAGTAGAGCCACAAAGCCCTTCTGTGCTCCTCTCATGCTCGGTGCCCCATCAGTAGCCACTGAGACCAGGTGGTTGGTGTTTTTTTTTAGCACTTAAAAAGTCCAGGACAGCCTTACAGATATCCTCACCCCTTGTTGGTCTTTTAGTGTATCAGCTCAATCAGTCTTTCCTGTGGCCCAAAAGAGTTCACATATCGGCAGAACAGCGCTATTTGTTCAATATCACCTTCATCTTTTGGACTATCACAGGCGATGGAGTACGCCACAGCTGAATTAATGTCTTGAATTTGCTGTTTGCTAAGTTTCTGCCATTTTTAGGGTTCTGTCTTTGACAGTCTTCGCAGAGAGAGGCTGTCTTTGATTTTCTGCACAATTTCATTCTTGTTTTTGAAGTCCATGTGTAGATGTTCCGAAATATTAATGAATGCTTTCTTTATATACTCTCCATCTGTGAAGGGCTTTCCCGTGCTTGACTTATTTCCCTGAGCGGCCACAAAACTAGCATATGTTGTGGAATTTTCAGTCTTCACCCACTTCTTGAAATTATTTTTGCTCATATTAACCTTCCTCATTAAGTTCTGCAATGGCTTTTCGTCTCTCATCTCCATCTGGATATTTTTCAGCAAAGGCTGTGTGTTATTCTGGAAATGTCTTGCAATATTCGACTTTTTGTTGTTTGCAAATTTCTGCCACATATAAGCATACTGGTAAACCAGTCTCGTCAGTAGAGAATGCGAATGATTCTGTCCATGAGTGAGCGGAAGCTGATGGAGGCAGCCATGTTTTGCGTTACCTAGCAACGGCAACGTTATTGCCTGTCACCGGGCGGGCAGTGTGGAGCGGAGCGGCGACGCCAGAGCAGGTGTCACAGTGCGCCTCCTCCCCTCGCTAGCATCCGCCCCGGAAGCCGCGGTCAAGGTTCAAAAGAGCCGCATGCGGCTCCGGAAGCCGCAGGTTGCCGCCCCTGGTATAGGTAAACCCCCTAAAAGAAACTCCTTAAAAAAAGTTTTTTATTACAAATGTCTTTTTTTTATTTAAAAAAATTGTAACTTTTTTTTTAAAGAAGTCGAGCGGACAACGTGGAAGTGAACGACGGTTCGACCACGAGCCTTGAGCGCGCCACACACACACGCACAGAGAGAGAGGAACGAATGAAGTTGAATAATAAAACAACAACTTTGAGTTGCGCGACACGCGCTCAGCGCTCACCGCGTGTTGAGAAGCTTCGTGGGCGACGCGATTCCAGAGCTCATGGGCCGCGGCGTTCTCGATTCCCGGCGGGCAAATAGATATTTAATTAACAAGACGTCCACGCTTTTAAAGAGACGCTTAAGTGATTGACGCCGATTTTTATTGATTGCTTTATCAATTAGGTGTTTTTTATTTAGAGTGATGCACGCACACGACGCAGGTGAGCCTGAGGCACGTGGCGCCTGATTGGTGTGCGGGCAGTACGTTGTCACAGTGAGCACACAGTCTCGTGGATTGGACAACAGGAAGTAGACTAAACATGTTGTTACAAGATGTTGACCACGACAAACAGAGGCATATCACGTGAAGTGAAAGCGTTGAAAAATATAAAGGGGCAGAAATGACTCCATCGAGAAAACTAAATTTTAATTAAAACCCAGTACACATGCAACGTTGAGACAATTTGGTTAACATAGGTGTTCACACACAGTGTGGTTAACAGGTGTACACACACAGTGTGGTTAACATAGGTGTACACACACAGCGTGGTTAACATACAGTGAGGGAAAAAAGTATTTGATCCCCTGCTGATTTTGTACGTTTGCCCACTGACAAATAAATGATCAGTCTATAATATTAAAGGTAGGTTTATTTGAACAGTGAGAGACAGAATAACAACAAAAATCCAGGCAAAAATGTTATAAATTGATTTGCATTTTAATGAGGGAAATAAGTATTTGACCCCCTCTCAATCAAAAAGATTTCTGGCTCCCAGGTGTCTTTTATACAGGTAACGAGCTGAGATTAGGAGCACACTCTTAAAGAGAGTGCTCCTAATCTCAGCTTGTTAGCTGTATAAAAGACACCTGTTCACAGAAGCAATCAATCAGATTCCAAACTCTCCACCATGGCTAAGACCAAAGAGCTCTCCAAGGATGGCAGGGACAAGATTGTAGACCTGCACAAGGCTGGAATGGGCTACAAGACCATCGCCAAGCAGCTTGGTGAAAAGGTGACAACAGTTGGTGCGATTATTCGCAAATGAAATAAACATAAAAGAACTGTCAATCTCCCTCGGCCTGGGGCTCCATGCAAGATCTCACCTCGTGGAGTTGCAATGATCATGAGAACGGTGAGGAATCAGCCTAGGACTACACGGAAGGATCTTGTCAATAATCTCAAGGCAGCTGGGACCATAGTCACCAAGAAAACAGTTGGTAACACACTACGCCGAGAAGGACTGAAATCATGCAGCGCCCGCAAGGTCCCCCTGCTCAAGAAAGCACATATACTTGCCCGTCTGAAGTTTGCCAATGAACATCTGAATGATTCAGAGGACAACTGGGTGAAAGTGTTGTGGTCAGATGAGACCAAAATGGAGCTCTTTGGCATCAACTCAACTCGCCGTGTTTGGAGGAGGAGGAATGCTGCCTATGACCCCAGGGGCGGTTTCTTCATTAGGGCGATTGGGCGACGCACCACCAATGTCATTCAACCACAGAGTCACGCTAGCCGTTATTGTGCCTCTGGATATAGTCCAATCAGCGTCATGTCACGTTCTGTGGAGTACCGCCTCTTTTTGGGCGATTTCACTCCGGCTGAGAATCGCCCCGAGTGGCCCCATAGACTTACATTCAAAGATGTTTTTTTTTCGAACGGCGGGCGCTGCAATGCATTCTCTATGGCTTCCGGGAGGGCTCACACTAACGTGCTAACGTCATCATATGTGCTTACGTCATCATACGTAAGCACGTTTCAGTCAACAATATTATTTGTCGCCACCTAGTGGAATCTTTAATAAAATAAACTTGAGTGGTTTGTTTTAATAGTGAGTATAGAAACAAACAAGATGTATTGTAAGAGTCACTTTATTTTTCATTAATATTAAAGAAGTGAAGTTGCCTTTACATGCTTAAGCTGTTAATTTATCCATTGCATGGGTGGACCTTATCCTTATCAATCATCCAGACATTTGCCCCCCCTGAGAGATTTTGCAGGAGCCGCCACTGATATACACTACACTTATATACACTACACTATATACACTACACTTATATACAATGCACTCGATATGTTACATGTTGATATACATGACATCTTGTTTTGACGTACCGGGCTAGAGTTTTTGTAGCTGCGAATTTAAAGTGTTTTGCATGTTCCGTCAAAAAAAAGCCTCAATTTTTCGATTTAAAGCTTTCGTGACTGCAGGGATTCATCTTCTTGGTTCTTTTGGTCAAGTCACGTGGAAGGGAAATAATAAAATATTAAACATTTTAAAATTAAATTAAAAGACGACTTTTTCGGAAGCTTGTGTCGCCCGAAACGTCGCGATTAAATTTTTTTTAATTTTAATTTTTTCACCTCCGTGACTTTACCGAAAAAAACACAGAGTATGCGCATATACTCTTTGCTTATTTCTATTTTATATTTAAAATCTTCACCCACGTGACTTTACCGAAAGAAGCAAAGGATATGGATCATATCAGTCACGAAAAACTTCAAATCGACTGCTGCACACACAGAACTGTGGCCAGTGTTGACTTTATGGGCAGCGCTTATCAGCTCTACGGAATTTAGCCCCGCTGCCACGTGGTCGCCTATCCGCGCTACGTTTTCTAAACGCGCCCTGCTAAAGCCACGCGTTCCCACCAGCGGTCCGTCTCCCGCCCTGGTTGTGGTAGCGAAACGTCGAACCTCCTCCTCCACCTCCACCACCTCCACCACCACCACCTCCACCACCACCTCCACACGAGGCAATAGCTTCGTGTGTCACCTCCTCGCCACGACGGAGTAGAGAGCTCAAGACCCCCACCACCCACACAGACGTCTACGGAGCGAACCACGAGGTGAGTGAGTGCAGCCCTAGGCCTGCTTCGGCTAGGCCTGGGCTGGGTGACATTGCCCAGCCTGCTTGCCCTGGGCTGGGCCGGGCTGGGCTACATTGCCCGGCCTGCTTGGCCAGCCTAAATGTTTCTAACGGGTTAAGATGGATCGTAGACAGGCCAGCCTAAATGTTTAGGCTGCTCTGTCTAGAATTTCCCTTGGGAGATCATCTCTGCCTGGTGCCTTTCCTGGTCTCAGACTCTGGATCTCCTTCAGGACTTCCTCAACAGATGGCACCTCAACCAGTCACTCACAGGGGTGACTTCTTCCAATATTTGAGGCACCGCAGCCTCAGCAGTGTCATCCCCACTTTGTGCCATGATGTTTTCCTGGCTGAGGGATTTCCCCTCCCCCAGGACCTCACAGAAATGCTCAGCAAATCTGCAAACCTGTTCCTGGGGATCGGAGATTGGATCACCATTCTTTCCCCGAATGATGGTGATAGGTGTGGCACTACAAATTACGTTTTTGATGGAATTAAACAGCGATGTCTGATCACGGGCTACTGAGGCAGATTCCATCTCCTCAGAAACCCGCGACCACCACCCATCATTGCAGCGCCTCACGGCTCTCAGAACCTCCGAGCGAAGGCTGCGGTAAGCCTCCTCATTCTCTGACGTGGAATGCCGTAGACTATGAGAGTGGGCCTGTCGCTTTTTCTCAGCCAGCCTGAAGACCTCTGTCAGCCAGGGTCTCTGGGGAGGTCTGAACCGCATACCCAAAGCAACCATTGCAGCTGCATGAGCCACAGTCATTAACCTCGCCCATTTACCCTCTATGTGTATCTGTGACCCTCTGTGACAATTCTCTCTCTCTCTATCTCTCTTGCGTCTCTGTGTGATCGCTGCTGCTGCTGCTGCTAGCGGCGGCGTCCTTCCGGCAGCAGAGGACATCCACGTGACCGGCGGCGTCTGCGTTCGAAGCGTTTGGGGGCGGCGGGGATGGAGCAGCAGTACGAGTCCGTGGCCGAGTTGGGCGCTGGGGTCTACGGGGCCGCGACGACTTTGAAGGCTCGCGACCTCCGGGACCAGGGCCGCTTTGTGGTGCTGCTCAAGGGCCTGCGCCTGCAGACAGGCGGGGGCCCGGAGGAAGATGCCTGGCAGCTGCTGCAGCTACAGCTGCTCACGAAGCTGGAGCACCCCAACGTGGTGAGGTGGGTGTCTCTCCCACCCCTCGCGCCGCGTCACAATCCCTCGCAATCGTCGCCGCGTCAGCCTCCAATCCTCCACGGTCATCGTGTCTTGGTGTCACTCGCCTTACGTTGTCGCCATCTCCACCGTGGATGGAGTTGGAGCACCCCAACGTGGTGAGGTGGGTGTCTCTCCCACCCCTCGCGCCGCGTCACGATCCCTCGCAATCGTCGCCACGTCAGCCTCCATCCTCCAATTGTCCACGGTCATCGTGTCTTGAAAAGATTAGGAGACAGATCGTCGTCGTCGTCGTCGTCAAACCGAGATGACTTCTGCGCTCTCTTGCTCTGATGTCTCCGACCCCCGACCGGCCTGCCCCAGGCTGCTGGACGTCTTTGTGGATATTCGTGACGAGGGCGGCGCGCGTCACGCCGTGGTCTGTGAGCTCGTAGACCAGGATCTGTCCACCTACCTGGGGAAGTCGCCCCACACACCGTCCCACCACATCAAGGTGCCACCGCCAGCACCACCACCACCCACCCCGTCACTCGCTACCCCACCCCCAAAAGGCAACACCACTCTCAGAGTCTCTGTGTATCTCTATGGGTCTCTGTGTGTCTCTGTGAGTCTCTATGAGTCTCTGTGTGTCTCTGTGTCTCTATGAGTCTCTATGAGTCTCTGTGTGTCTCTGAGTCTCTATGAGTCTCTATGAGTCTCTGTGTGTCTCTGTGTATCTCTGAGTCTCTATGAGTCTACCAGTCTCTGTGTATCTCGCACGCACGTTGCCAGCCGAGCCTCGGAGCGGCTAACGAGTTTACACTCCCCCCCCCCCCTCCTTGTGCCGTGACCTTGCGTCGTGACCTTGTGCCGTGCCCTTGTGCCGTGACCTTGTGCTGTGACCTTGCGCCGTGACCTTGTGCCGTGACCTTGCGCCGTGACCTTGTGCCGTGACCTTGCGCCGTGCCCAGGAGGTGACGCGCCAGCTGCTGTGTGGGCTGCGCTACCTGCACGGCCACGGCCTGGAGCACCGCGAGCTCACGCCACGCAGCGTCCTGGTGACGGCCTCGGGGCGCGTCAAGCTCGCCGGCTGGGGGCTCGGACGCTTCCTCTTGGACGGCGCGAGCACGGCTCTCACCCCGGCGGTGAGTAGAGAGAGTGAGAGAGAGAGGTCTTCTTGGTTCTTTCGGTAAAGTCGTCACGTAGAAGGGAAGTAATAAAATAATAAAAATAAAACATAATAAAATAATTCTCACGACGTTTCGGCCACAACGCAAGCAGCCGTCCTCAGGTGAAGACCAGGTCTGTCGAGGAGACAGCGTCTGAATCTGTCTTCCGGCCAACACCGGCGACGATTATCTTAACCGGTCCCGGGCCTCCCCTAGGTTGACTCAGCCTCAAAAGAGTACCCGGTGCGGTGCGCGGTAAACATCGCCACCGGGTAGACAAAGGCGGCCGGGTGCGGTGCTGGCCACCCACCCCCTCGTGTGCCGGCCGTCATAGGCGCTGCTACTCGCTAAGGGCACTTGCCCCTACGGTGTGTGAAGGCTACACGGGGGATATTTGTCTTTGTGTGTGCCGCTGCTGTAGGTGTCCCCGTCGTGGTACCGCGCCCCGGAGCTGCTGCTGCGGGTGACCTGCGGCCCGGCCGCCGACCTGTGGAGCGTCGGCTGCATCTTTGCTGAGATGTTTACACGCAGGTGCTCCTTGAGCACCGCCACCCGCACACCCACACACCTAGCAACCCACCCACCTAGCAACCCACCCACCTAGCAACCCACCCACCCACCTAGCAACCCACCCACCTAGCAACCCACCCACCTAGCAACCCACCCACCTAGCAACCCACCCACCCACCTAGCAACCCACCCGCCCACCTAGCAACCCACCCACCCACCTAGCAACCCACCCACCCACCTAGCAACCCACCCGCCCACCTAGCAACCCACCCACCCACCTAGCAACCCACCCACCAAACCACACACCCAGCCACCCACACACCCACCCACCCACCAATCCACCCACCCAGCCACCCACCAACCCACACACCCACCCACCTATCAACCCACCAAACCACCCACCCACCCACCTATCAACCCACCCACCCACCAATCCACCAAACCACCCAGCCACCCACACACCCACCCACCTATCAACCCACCCACCAAACCACCCACCCACCCACCCACCCACTCACTCACCACCCACCCACACACCCACCCACCCACACACCCACCCACCTATCAACCCACCCACCAATCCACAAAACCACCCACCCAGCCACACAGCCACCCACCTATCAATCCACCCACCCACCAAACCACCCACACAGCCACCCACCCACCTCTCCCGCACGCAATGTCACCACAGGCCTGGCAGGGTGGCGTCGCCATGGCGCCCGTGCCAGGATAGGTGCCCCCGTGGGTCCGACCGAACACCATGCCACCTCTCCCCCATTGAATTGGTGTTGTTGTTATTATGATGATGTGTCTTTCCGACAGACCTGTTCTTCTGAACACCACCAGGCTTGGCAGCGTATATTTAAGTATTTAAGTATATATTTAAATATATACGCTGACAAGCCTGGTGGTGCTCATTCAGACGCCGTCTTTCCGACAGACTTGCTCTTCACCCGAGGACGGCTGCTTGCGTTGTGGCCGAAACGTCGTGAGAATTGTATTTTATTGCGTTTTATTATTTTATGATTTCCCTTCTACGTGACTTTACCGAAAGAAGCAAAAAGGTTCTAAGCGACATCGCATCAGGTGACCTCCTTGTCTCCCCTCAACGCAGGCCTCTCTTCCCCGGAGGCTCCGATGTCGATCAGCTGACGAAGATATTCGGGTGAGTAGCTCGTGGCGAGCGTGCCGTGGGGAGCGGTGCGGGGGCCAATAGACGCCATCTCATTTGTTAGCGGAGAGCAACGTGGGGTGGGGGAGGGTGGGGGGAGGGGGAGAGGGAAGGGGGAGGAGGGGGAGGAGGGAGGGGGAGGAGGGGGGGGAAGGGGGAGGAGAAGAAGGGGGGGGAGGAGGAGGAGGGGGAAGGGGGAGGAGGGGGAAGGAGGGGGGGGGAGGGGGAAGGGGGAGGAGAAGAAGGAGGAGGGGGGGGCAGGAGTATTTGGCTGTTGATGTAAATTCCACAACAGCCACTCCGTTGCGCAATCATTGATGAAAGTGGGTTGATAGTCAACAGCCGAATTCTCACCGTCACCTCCGCCGCTACCCCCCCCTTACCCCCCCTCTTACCCTCCCCCCTACCCCCCCCTTACCCCCCCCCTCCCCCCGTGTCCCCCATGTCCCAGTCTGCTAGGCGTGCCGAGCCTGGAGGAGTGGCTGCTCGGAGCCTCCCTGCCGCACGGCGACTTTGCCGCGCAAACTCAGCTCGGTGGTCGCCACTCCTCCTACGGTCTCCACGCTGCCCCGCGGGCCCTGGTCGACTCCACGCCGGAGATGGGGCTGGAGGTCGCGCCGGGCAACGAGAATGTGGCGATGGCGCTGCTGCTGGTGAGACGCGGGCGGATTGTACGCGACGGCAATTGTCGCGCTTCGACGGGGATTACCGTTGAGCGGGCAATAACGCATCGCCTCTCGTCTCTGTGTGTCTCTCTGTGTCTCTCTGTGTCTCTCTGTGTCTCTCTGTGTGTCTGTGTCTCTCTGTGTGTCTGTGTCTCTCTGTGTCTCTGTGTCTCTCTGTGTCTCTGTGTGTCTCTCTGTGTCTCTCTGTCTGTGTCTCTCTGTGTCTCTCTGTGTCTCTGTGTCTCTCTGTGTCTCTGTGTCTCTGTGTGTCTCTCTGTGTCTCTCTGTGTCTCTCTGTGTCTCTCCGCGCCCTCCGCACGCACGGCCGTGCCTCCCGCAGGAGCTGCTGACCTTCAGCCCCCGCAAGCGCATCTCTGCGTCTGTCGCCCTCTTCCATCCGTACTTCTCTGAGGCCGCAGGCGTGGCCACGGGCGAGGCCTAAGGAGTAGGCCCTGGGGCAAGGCCTAAGGAGTAGGCCCCGGGGCGAGGCCTAAGGAGTTTGCGTCCTTTTTTGTTGCCCCCACCTTAAGAGGGTCGCTTGTGTTGCGCCCGAAACGTCGTCATTCGATTTGTTTTAATGTTTCGCCGACGTGACTTTACCGAATAAAAAAGCTAAAGGGTAATAAAAGTTAACTCTGAAGCAGCAAAAGAATGGCGAGGTACCTCTTTGTTGTTGTCGTCGTCGTGTTGTTGTTGTTTTCACAAATGTGCAGCGGGCGACTTATTGAGAGCACACTCTCTCGCGTAACGCGGCTGCACACTGGCGATCCTGACACGCAGCCCCATCTCCGGCCTCGCCACGCCAGCTGCCCGTCCTGCCGAATATCCGTCACGAGGTCGGCCACGAAGAGATGATGCCGGCGAGCAGCGACGCAGCCAGCACCCACGGCGGCACGAACCGCCGGTCCATCATCCCTCATATCCGCCAAGCGCCACCTCTGGCCACGCCCCCTTTCCAGAACCCTCCAGCCGCTTCCCAGAGGAGCTTCTTGACCGACTCCACCTTCATCTTCACCCCAGATACGCCCCCCCACCCCCCATATAATGAGGCATTGCGTAATGCACCCATGACCGTAATCACCACTCCAGGCCGACAGGTGTCACCCTATAGTTATAGGTTATTTAAATCCTTTATACTGGTAGGAACGAAGTGAACCAGCCTACAATAGATTATATCGTCCGTCCGATGTCCGATTAGGTGTAGCAACATCGCCCCCTACTGCAAACACTTGGCAGGACCCTACAAAAACCTTTAGACTCAGTGACGCTTTCCTGGCTAAACAAGTGTAACATTCCCTTATAATTCCCTGAGATAGCTTTTAATGAAAACATTTAAATTACAAATTAACTCACAGCGGCCTAAAGCCTACAGCTAGGCCTAAAGCCTAGAACTAGGCCTCAAACTCTCCCTTCGTATCGTACCCCCGCCATTTCATTTTATTATAGCCATTCATTTGTTCGTTCCTACCAGCCCACCCCGCAGGGACCTGTTCTAAACGGAATCAGCACATCAAATTAAATCCGCAGAGGAGGGGAAGACGGGTCCCAAGCATGCGACACTCACAACCATCAGTGGCAGATACTCGGCCGAGAGAGTCGAGAGAGAGAGGAAGAGACTTTTCAGGACTTTATTTCCGCTAAAACATTAACAAAAAACCATTACGGGGAAAAAACACACGTAAATTGTAAATCGATAAAACATCAAACTCTTTAACAGCTGTGTGTGCACGAACTACACGTGGCACAGGGATAGAGGCTGTGCAAACGAGGCGGTGCACGGACATCTCCGTATGTAGCAAAGTCGCTACGTGAGTGGGTGAGTGTGTGAACAGATGAGTGGGTGAGTGTGTGTGTGAACAGGTGAGTGAGCGAGTGGGTGTGTGAGGTGAGTGGGTGAGGTGAGTGTGTGAGGTGAGTGGGTGAGCGAGTGTGTGGGTGGGTGAGTGGGTGAGCGAGTGAGTGGGTGTGTGAGTGGGTGAGCGAGTGTGTGGGTGGGTGGGTGAGTGGGTGAGCGAGTGTGTGGGTGGGTGGGTTAGTGGGTGTGTGAGTGGGTGAGCGAGTGTGTGGGTGGGTGGATTAGTGGGTGTGTGAGTGGGTGAGCGAGTGTGTGGGTGGGTGAGTGGGTTTTTCTATTTGATGAATCAAAATGCGATGTGAAAAAAATATTTTTTTCTCCCCGACATTTTCAAAACGAAATGGCGTTGACGCGTCAAACACCTGAAATCATTTTTTTTTTACGGATTCAGTTGTCGGTTTTCATTAAAGTGTAATGACAGGGTCACGCCTGGCGGGGTCACGGGGTCACACCTGGTGACGTCACGGGGTCACGCCTGGTGACGTCACGGGGTCACGCCTGGCGAGGTCACGGGGTCACACCTGGCGAGGTCACGGGGTCACGCCTGGTGACGTCACGGGGTCACGCCTGGTGATGTCACGGGGTCACACCTGGCGGGGTCACGGGGTCACGCCTGGTGACGTCACGGGGTCACACCTGGTGATGTCACGGGGTCACACCTGGGGGGGTCACGGGGTCACGCCTGGTGACGTCACGGGGTCACACCTGGCGAGGTCACGGGGTCACGCCCGCTGGCCTGGGAAGGGATTCACGGGTACGGCCACAGAGGCAACAACCGATCAACGTGAGCACGTCGAGTGAGCGGGCGGGCAACTTGCGGTTTGACGGTGAACACGGCAGAGCGGACGTGAGCTTCAGAGCGAACGCCGAGCGGTGGGATGCCGTCCGCGGCCTGACGAACGCCGCCGCGACGGCCACGCGGCACTACGGGTGCGTGCCGCTCGTCGGCAGGCGCGCGGCGACCGGCTGCCGGGGCGCGGGGAAGTCGCCGGGATACGCCGGGAGGTTCCGGACGGGGCAGCCGGGAGGCAGCGTGGCGGCGGGGACCGGGCCCACCCTCAGGGGGTTGGCGTCGCCGAGGATTTCGTAGAGAAGGCCGCTGGCCACTTCGCGAGCTCCTTCCGCGCTGGAGCTCAGCACCGCGGGGAAGAAGCCGCTGCCTTCCCGCATCATCCCGGGAACGGAGACCTTGTACAGGAGGCCCATGGGCCTGCCGGGCTCCGAGTGAGCGTGCAGTTCGAAGGTCGCGTGGCCCACGCCGGCGCTCCGTAGCAGCGCCTGCAAACGCGTCTCCCACGACAAGACGGCCGTCTCCGGCAGCTCGTCCAGACCGATTGGCGTGGGCCACGGGTGGTGAGGTGCCCGCCAGAGCAGCGTGTGCGCCGCCCAGCCCACAAACAGGTTGTGCGGGGCCTTGTCGGAGACGGCGCACTCCGGCGGCGGGAGGCCTGGGACTGCCGCCACCTCCTCCTCGTCTTCCATTGCCTCCTCCTCCCCCACCTCCTCCTCCCCCCCCTCCTCCACCTCCTCCTCCACCGCCTCCTCCCCCCCCCCCCCCCTCCTCATCTTCAGTTGCCACCGCCTCCTCCCCCCCTTCCTCGTCGTCTTCCGTTGCCACCACCACCACCGCCGCGGCAGCAGCAGCAGCAGCCGCCGCCCCCGGGTCTCGCTGCGGGATGGCCCAGTCCACGTGGATGTCTCGGCCCCACAGCCGGAAGGAGTACGGCAGCAGCACCCTGCGGGCCATGCAGGCCGCGCGGTGGCTCTCGTATTCGACGAACGCGAAGCCTCGGCTGTGGCTCCTGTCGTGGCGACAGAAGCGCATCTGGACGTCCACGACGCCCTCCGTGACGTCGCTCATTGCCGCCATCACCTCGGCCCGCGTCCTAACCTTCGGCAGCCCCGCCAAGAAGAGGCGGCGATTGTCGACGCTCACGTGAACCGCGATCCGTTGCCCCGGGCGGATCTCCGACTTGTGGAGTCTCCTGACGGCGTCCGCGGCTTGCGAGCGCGTCGCGAAGGTGGCGAAGGCGTAGCCGCGGTTCTCTCCGTGGTACGTCATCATGAGGCGCAGCTGGTACAGCCGCCCCACCGCCTCCAGCACGGGCACCAGCTCGTCCTCGTACAGGTCGCGCGGGATCCTCGCCAGGAACACCTCGCAGCCGCGGGCGGGAGGGGGGCCCTGCCAGTCGGGCGGCGGTCCCAGCTTCCTCTGTCCGTTCTCCTGGACGATGTTGTAGCCCGTGCGCAACACGAGGTCCAGCAGGTCCCTCTCCACGCAGCTCATGATGTCGAGCATCGGCGCTTTGTCCACGGCGGCGGGTGACGACGGGGCAGCGGCTTGGGGCCCGTTGGAGCCCTTGACACTCACCGGCGCAGAAGCCTCGTGCCGACAAAGCCACGGCGGGGGGCGGAATCAACTCGTGAAAAGGCGGGAACTCGCTCGGGCCAAGCCTACAGGCCCAGCAGTGGAGAGAGGAAGAGAGAGTGGAGAGACGGATGGAGAGAGAGCTACCTTTGTAAACTCGGAAAATCACAATAAAATAGAAACCCAAGAAACTGTGTCTTGACCTTTGAACCGCCCTGTATAATGACCCCTCACCCCCAGTAGACGACCTGGTACCCCTCCTCACTCATCCACTCACTGACCCATCCACGCACCTCACACAGCCAGTCACTCACACACTCACCCACCCACTCACCCGCACACCCAGTCGCTCACACACTCACCTCACACACTCACCCACCCACTCGCTCACACACTCACCCACCCACTCACCCGCACACCCACTCGCTCACACACTCACCCACCCACTCACCCGCACACCCACTCGCTCACACACTCACCTCACACACTCACCCACCCACTCACCCGCACACCCACTCGCTCACACACTCACCTCACACACTCACCCACCCACTCGCTCACACACTCACCCACCCACTCACCCGCACACCCACTCGCTCACACACTCACCCACCCACTCACCCGCACACCCACTCGCTCACACACTCACCCACCCACTCACCCGCACACCCACTCGCTCACACACTCACCTCACACACTCACTCACCCGCACACCCACTCGCTCACACACTCACCCACCCACTCACCCGCACACCCACTCGCTCACACACTCACCCACCCACCCACTCGCTCACACACCCACCCACTCACCCACCCGCACACCCACTCGCTCACACACTCGCTCACACACTCACCCACCCACTCACCCACCCACTCACCCGCACACCCACTCGCTCACTCACTCACCTCACACACTCACCTCACACACTCACCCGCACACTCACCCGCACACTCACCCGCACACTCACCCGCACACTCACCCGCACACTCACCCGCACACACACTCGCTCACACACTCACCCACCCACTCACCTGCACACACACTCACCTCACACACTCACCCACCCACTCACCCACACACCCACTCGCTCACACACTCTCCCACCCACTCACCCACTCACTGATGATGAGAGAGAGAGAGACACGCAGACTCCAAATATACAACAGTAGGCGTCGCCAGGGCCGGGATCGAACCCACGACCTCCTGCATACCAGGCGAGGTAGTTAACATCTCCTAGCCACCGTGATGATGATGAGAGAGACACACAAACTCCAAATATACAGCAAGAATCTTCAGTATCGGGATCAAACCCACGACCTCCTGCATACCAGGCGAGGTAGTTAACATCTCCTAGCCACCGTGATGATGATGAGAGAGACACACAAACTCCAAATATACAGCAAGAATCTTCAGTATCGGGATCAAACCCACGACCTCCTGCATACCAGGCGAGGGAGTTAACATCTCCTAGCCACCGTGATGATGAGAGAGAGACACAAACTCCAACTCCAAATTAAGTTTGAATGTTTGCGTGTCGTTAAACCGGCCATCAGCCGACAGCCAATTCGCAAGGTTTATCACGTGACATACCGTGCCAATCTGTCACTGGAGCAGCACTAACCGGTTGTGTGTTGGAGTGTCTGTGTGTACACACTGTGTGTGTCTGTGTGTGTGTGTGTCTGTGTGTACACTGTGTGTGTGTGTTGGAGTGTCTGTGTGTACACACTGTGTGTCTGTGTGTGTGTGTACACTGTGTGTACACACTGTGTGTGTCTGTGTGTGTGTGTACACTGTGTGTCTGTGTGTACACTGTGTGTCTGTGTGTACACTGTGTATGTGTGTCTGTGTGTGCACTGTGTGTGTGTACACTCTGTGTGTGTGTCTGTGTGTGTGTACACTGTGAGTCTGTGTGTACACTGTGTGTGTGTACACACTGTGTGTGTCTGTGTGTCTGTGTCTGTTTGTCTGTGTGTGTGTACACTGTGTGTGTGTGTGTACAATGTGTGTGTGTGTGTACACTCTGTGTGTGTACACTGTGTGTGTACAATGTGTGTGTGTGTGTACACTGTGTGTGTGTACACTGTGTGTGTACACTGTGTGTGTGTACAGTGTGTGTGTACAGTGTGTGTGTACAGTGTGTGTGTACAGTGTGTGTGTACAGTGTGTGTGTACAGTGTGTGTGTACACTGTGTGTGTGTACACTGTGTGTGTACAGTGTGTGTGTACAGTGTGTGTGTACACTGTGTGTGTACACTGTGTGTGTACAGTGTGTGTGTACAATGTGTGTGTGTACACTGTGTGTGTGTAGTGTGTGTACACTGTGTGTGTGTACACTGTGTGTGTACAATGTGTGTGTGTGTACACTGTATGTGTACACTGTGTGTGTGTACACTGTGTGTGTGTGTACACTGTGTGTACACTGTGTGTACACTGTGTGTACACTGTGTGTACACTGTGTGTACACTGTGTGTACACTGTGTGTACACTGTGTGTACACTGTGTGTACACTGTGTGTGTGTTCACCACGCCCGGCGGACCCGTTATTCGATCCCGACTCCTGCCGGGGGAGGCGCTCCGGGCGCGGCGGGTCCGCTAGGAAAACTCGGGATGGCCCGAGGCCGACTAGGCCGCAGTCTTCCCTCCCCTCTGTTCTAGATGGTGACGGTGTTGCTGATGTTGTTGTTGATGCTGCTGATGCTGATGATGATGTTGTTGTTGATGTTGTTGTTGATGTTGCTGATGTTGTTGATGATGTTGTTGATGTTGATGCTGATGTTGTTGTTGTCGATGCTGATGATGTTGTTGTTGTTGATGTTGTTGTTGATGTTGCTGATGTTGTTGATGATGTTGTTGATGCTGATGTTGTTGTTGTCGATGCTGATGATGATGTTGTTGATGATGTTGTTGATGCTGATGATGTTGATGTTGTTGTATATGATGGTGTAAATGATGTTTATTGATAATGTTGATGATCGCAAACATCAACATAATTTATTAATTTATTCAGTTAGGGTAGCCTCTCATTGTGGGAGGGGAGGGTCTTGTACCCCAGAAAGTGACGTCATGTCATCTGCAGCCGCGTGACGTCATGTCATCTGCTGCCGCGTGACGTCACGTCATCTGCAGCCGCGTGACGTCATCTGCTGCCGCGTGACGTCACGAGCTAACAGGAAGCTGGAGGTCCGCGCGTGAACTGCAATCCGAGGTGAGAAATTCTCATCGTCGTGGTTGTTGTGGTTGTTGTTGTGGTGGTTGTTGTTTACCAAGCTAGAGCCTCGCTCTCTCTCTCGTAGGGATGTCACTAGAGCAGCAGCAGCTTGTGAATCGATGTCCAAGTTGGAACTTTACAACGCGGGGCCTAGACACGCGGGGCCTTGCCTCCTGCCCTCGCCTGGTCGCGTTTGCTTTAATTCCCTCCCTTAAGTTTAATTTGTCTTCACGCGGCTCGCTACTTTGTCACTTTGGTTTACTGTAGATATTAACGCAGTTTTTTTTTTAGTTTTTTACCAGCCCAAGCCCGCCTGAGCTGCTGTACCGCTCTTGTTTACAGAAGCTACCTGCCCACAACAACAACAAGGTGGGTTTGTCAACGCGTGTGTCAATGTTTTGACTTAAAACTTTCGTAACTGCAGCAATTCATATTCTTGGTTCTTTCGGTGAAGTCACGGAGATAGAAAATTTATAAAAAATAACAGATAATAAAATGAATAAAAGTAAACAAAATTGTAAATAAAACCACGACGTTTCTATCACAACACAAGTGGCATTTATTTTATGTTATCTGTTGTTATTGTCTATCTACGTAACTTTACCGAAAGAACCAAGAATACGTGTGGAAATGGGTATCGGTCAAAGACGCTAATCACGTACTGATGTTGACTCTAAATGTGGAGAGGAAACCCGGGAGATTCGGAGGAAAATCCACGCGACCACGGAGAGAGAGACACGCAAACTCCAAATATACAGCAGCAGCAGCAGGCGTCAGGGTCGGGATCGAACCCACGACTTCCTGTATACCAGGCGAGGTAGTTAACATCTCACCACGGAGAGAGAGACACGCAAACTCCAAATATACAGCAGCAGCAGTAAGCGTCAGGGTCGGGATCGAACCCACGACTTCCTGTATACCAGGTGAGGTAGTTAACATCTCACCACGGAGAGAGAGAGAGAGAGACACGCAAACTCCAAATATACAGCAGCAGCAGGCGTCAGGGTCGGGATCGAACCCACGACTTCCTGTATACCAGGTGAGGTAGTTAACATCTCACCACAGAGAGAGAGACACGCAAACTCCAAATATACAGCAGCAGGCGTCAGGGTCGGGATCGAACCCACTACTTCCTGTATACCAGGTGAGGTAGTTAACATCTCACCACGGAGATACGAGGGCTTCCAGGCATTTTTATGACCATTTGCCCTCTCATTGTGTGCAATAACAGCCTGTGTGATGAATTTGGGAAACTTTTTCACGACATCATGAATATATGAATAAGTATAGACGTGTAAGTCACGTGTGACTGTGTATATGCATTACTCTGTATCTGACGTGTAGGTGGTGTGGATATAATTTTTTTCTGTCTGCAGCTGTCGCTTGGTCTGATGGAGCAAAGGCGCTCAGCACAGCTCAGTACGGCAAGGCAACAATGCGACCGGCGTGGATACAGCACGGAGCGGACTGGAAATTTGACACAGCACCAGAGAGCTCACGCAGGAGAGAAACCCTTCAAGTGCAGTGTGTGTGGGAAGGCATTTTCACGGTCATATTATCTTAAAAGACACCAGAGAGCACACACGGGAGAGAAACCCTTCAAGTGTAGTGTGTGTGGGGTGGCATTTTCACAGTCAAATAATCTTAAAAGACACCAGAGAACACACATAGGAGAGAAACCTTTCAAGTGTACTCTGTGCAGGAAGGCATTTGCACAGTCATCTTCTCTTAAAAAACACCAGAGAATACACACGGGAGAGAAACCCTTCAAGTGCATTGTGTGTGGGAAGGCACTTTCACGGTCATCTGTTCTTAAAAGACACCAGAGAACACACACAGGAGAGAAACCTTTCAAGTGTACTCTGTGCGGGAAGGCGTTTTCTTTTTTACATCATCTCGTAAGACACCAGAGAACACACACGGGAGAGAAACCCTTCAAGTGCAGTGTGTGTGGGAAGGCATTTGCACATTCATCTACTCTTGTAACACACCAAAGAACACACACGGGAGAGAAACCCTTCAAGTGCACTGTGTGTGGGAAGGCATTTTCACAGTCATCTTCTCTTATAAAACACCAGAGAACACACACGGGAGAGAAACCCTTCAAGTGCACTGTGTGTGGGAAGGCACTTTCACGGTCATCAGATCTTAAAAGACACCAGAGAACACACACGGGAGAGAAACCCTTCAAGTGCATTCTGTGCAGGAAGGCGTTTTCAGATTCTTCCAATCTTCAAGTACACCAGAGAAGACACAAGCATCAGAAGATCCACAAGGACTGGAGTGTGAAATCAGCTTGTGAAAGTCAAAGTGCTGCAATGAGCCCATCCCTCATCAAACAAGAACCGGAAGAAAATCCCAGCTTGGACACTTTTAAAGGTACCAAGGTGAAATATGAAGAGGTGAAGGTGGAATGTGAAGAAGTGATGGTGAAGAGTAAAGAAGTGAAGGTAAAGTGTGAAGATGAAGATTCAACTCCAGAATGGGACCTTCACATGGATGGAGGCAACGTGAAGCAGGAGGAGAATTCTGACTGAGGCAGAGCGAGGCAACTCCCAGCAGTTTGTGGAAGTGGAGGTGTCGGTGGACTTCCTCCGAGACAATACAAAGTGAAATGGGGACCCGGTAAATGTGTAAGCCAGAGACGATGTCGCTCCAATAGATGCACCTTTGTCACAGGCCTTTAATGACAATAACGTGAAGTTGAACACTCAGTTCCTAGGTTCAATCTGCAGGGTAAGGGTGGCCAGTCTTTGTGGACCTGTGTGTTGGGTATATCTCTGAGAGCCAATAAGCTTCCAAGCATTCACGATGTTATAATTGCTTTTACATGGTGCTGACTTAATCCGCTCAGCAACTCGGAGTTTTGTATCGTACCTCGTCTCAAACATTCTAAGAGCACCCCAAGTAGCAGCTGCCCCTGTGTGGCACAAGGTGGTGGCCCTGCACCGGCCTGAATATTGTCAAGAGCCTGTCAGTAGGGGGCGATGATTGATCTGTCATCTCAGCTGTGTCGTTTGTAGGTAATGTTTAGAATTTGCTAAATTTTTGACCCAGACGCCAACATGCAAAGGCCTACTCGTTTTGAATTGCACAATTGTGTGTTTCACATCCACTGTTCAGTAGAGGGTGCATTCTTGAAATAGCTCCTTGTTAATAAGATGTTATCTAAACTAAATTGTTCAATTTTGGAAGAAGGTAATCAACCAGGTAGGGTGTTGACTGTTGTGTTGGGTGACTCTGTGTTGTGTTGCATTATATTTATAAGTTCACTATGTTTGTGTTTTCATTCACTTGTACCTGACGATGGTTGCTTGTGTTCCAATCGAAACGTCGTTTTCTATTAAATTTCGTTCTACGTGACTTTACTGAAAGAACCAAAGAATAAGATGTTATCTGATGCAGTATATTTCACTGCAGTAATTCAATTTTGTGCATATGCCTGTCAATAATTTAGAATGAAAACTTGTCTGTGTGCGTACATGTAACACACACTGTACGTACACAGTGTACACACACAGTGTACACACACAGTGCGTACACACACTGTGTGTACACACAGTGTCCATCGTCCCTTTGATGCGGTGAAGTTGTCCTGTCCCATTAGAAAAACACCCCCTAAGCATGTTTCCACCTCCATGTTTGACGGTGGGGATGGTGTTCTTGGGGTCATAGGCAGCATTTTTCCTCCTCCAAAGACGGCGAGTTGAGTTGATGCCAAAGAGCTCAATTTTGGTCTCATCTGACCACAGCATTTTCACCCAGTTGTCCTCTGAATCATTCGGATGTTCATTGGCAAACTTCAGACGGGCATGTAAATGTGCTTTCTTGAGCAGGGGGACCTTGTGGGCGCTGCAGGATTTCAGTCCTTCACGGCGTAGTGTGTCACCAACTTTTTCTTGGTGACTATGGTCCCAGCTGCCTTGAGATCATTGACAAGATCCTCCCGTGTAGTTCTGGGCTGATTCCACACCGTTCTCATGATCATTGCAACTCCACGAGGTGAGATCTTGCATGGAGCCCCAGGCCGAGGGGGATTGACATTTCTTTTGTGTTTATTCCGTTAGCGAACATATATCGGTGGCATTGCCCCAGAAAACAGTCAACAAAACTGTGTCTCCGTCTCTTTATTTCGTCGTGTCGCCTGGTTGACTTAGGGGCTGGGGCGGGGAAACCAGCATACGCTCGCATTACAATTACTTCACGTAGCTGCACTGTTCATGAACATCAGCGGGTCAATGTTGCGATGGACCTCAGTTTTGCACAGGACACTTTTGCTTTGATAGAGCATTTTAATGACCTGTGATACCTTGATAATGCATGTGGTCATGAAAGTCCGTTTTGTACTGATAATTGGCTTTGCAGAGTTGAATACTGTCAGCACAATGATGTTAGCTGTGGCCTGGATTCGAACTCGGGCCGCCAGGTTCATAGCGAAGCGTCGCAAACGGAATGATCCTCAGTCGTGATTTATTGTAAGGCGGAGTTGTGCACCATCTGATGAGCGTGTAATGCATTGGACAATGCAAGCGGTGTAAATTCATTTCTGATATTGATGAGACCATATACAATGAGTGTCTGTGCAAGAATGTGAAAGTCAATCAATATCAATCAAAAATTAGCAAACTGTCATTTTGTACTTTATTGCATAATTTGTAAACGTGAACATTTTTTAACATAATTATGCATTATTTGCAAAAGTTACCACCCCTTGCATGGTTAATGCAAAATGTGCATTTGTGTGCAGTTACCAATATTAACTGTGCAATGCAGGATATGCGACACGATGCAGCGAAGTAGTGCACTTTATATACATAAACAATTATTATATAAGTAGAAGACATTATTTCCAACATTCTGAATATTCTTTACGTGCAATCATGTACAACGCGTCCCGTCATGGCACGCAATAAGCACGCATCTGCATTAGTAAATGCGTTGCACGCGTAACATTACCGCTGAACCAGCAACACGAGACATCCACGCGTCCCCTGCCACCGCCCTCCGCCGCCGTCTTGCAGGTCGGGCAGCAAAAACATAACACTTCTGAGAATTTGCAACAACACCAACACCATCAACACCACGAGAAATGTGCCTGTGAGCACCTGGAGACCACGTGGAGAAGACTCCAGGCCACGCGTTGACAACGATGTTGAACAAGTGGAGAATCGTTGACTTTGTCAAGCTACTAGCTGTACTACCCGGCTTCGCCCGAGACTTGGATCCACCATGCCCGGCCGCCTTTGTCTCCCCAGTGGCGACGTTCACACACTGCACCAGTTACTCGTTTGAGGCTGAGTCGACCTAGCGGAGGCCCAGGACCGGTTCAAATAATCGTCACCGGCGGTGGCCGTGAGCGGGAATCGAACTCGGGTCGCCGGGTTCGTAGCGCGGCGTAGCGCTAATCGCTGCGCCACGATGCGTGACGCTTCCACACGCGTGGGTCACGTGACAGATGTGAAGTACGCGGCCGCAGGAGGAGGGTGGACGTCCTCCCTGGCGACGATCGCCGAGGGTGGCGGCGGCGGCAGAGTGCGTCTGTCGCGGCAGCGGCACCGCGGGTGAGCCACCGAGTCGGGTGAGCCACCGAGTCGGGTGAGCGACCGAGTCGGGTGAGCGACCGAGTCGGGTGAGCGACCGAGTCGGGTGAGCGACCGAGTCGGGTGAGCGACCGAGTCGGGTGAGCGACCGAGTCGGGGCACCGCGGGTGAGCGACCGAGGTGGGTGAGCGACCGAGTCGGGTGAGCGACCGAGTCGGGTGAGCGACCGAGTCGGGGCACCGCGGGTGAGCGACCGAGTCGGGTGAGCGACCGAGTCGGGTGAGCGACCGAGTCGGGTGAGCGACCGAGTCGGGGCACCGCGGGTGAGCGACCGAGGTGGGTGAGCGACCGAGTCGGGGCACCGCGGGTGAGCGACCGAGGTGGGTGAGTGACCGAGTCGGGTGAGCGACCGAGTCGGGGCACCGCGGGTGAGCGACCGAGTCGGGTGAGCGACCGAGTCGGGTGAGCGACCGAGTCGGGTGAGCGACCGAGTCGGGGCACCGCGGGTGAGCGACCGAGGTGGGTGAGCGACCGAGTCGGGGCACCGCGGGTGAGCGACCGAGGTGGGTGAGTGACCGAGTCGGGTGAGCGACCGCGCACGGGATCCAGGTCGGGCTGCGGCCACAGCCGCCACCACCGGCAACGTCGACGTCGCTCTCATCGGCTCACTTGTTTTCCCTCAACGTCAGCGTACCTGCACGTTGGGAGAGTAGCACGTGTAGTTGTGTGTGCAGTGTGTGTAGTGTACGTAGCGTGCGTGTGTGTGTGGTGTGTGTGTAGTGTACGTAGCGTGCGTGTGTGTGTGGTATGTGTGTAGTGTATGTAGCGTGTGTATATGTGTGTGTAGTGTATGTAGCGTGTGTATGTGTGTGTGTAGTGTACGTAGCGTGTGTATGTGTGTGGTGTGTGTGTGTGTAGTGTATGTAGCGTGTGTGGTGTGTGTGTAGTGTATGTAGCGTGCGTATGTGTGTGGTGTGTGTGTGTGTAGTGTGTGTAGCGTGTGTGTGTGTAGTGTATGTAGCGTGTGTATGTGTGTGTGTAGTGTATGTAGCGTGTGTATGTGTGTGTGTAGTGTACGTAGCGTGTGTGTGTGTGTGGTGTGTGTGTAGTGTATGTAGCGTGTGTATGTGTGTGGTGTGTGTGTAGTGTATGTAGTGTGTGTAGCGTGTGTATGTGTGTGTGTAGTGTATGTAGCGTGTGTGTGGTGTGTGTGTAGTGTATGTAGCGTGTGTGTGTGTGTGGTGTGTGTGTAGTGTATGTAGCGTGTGTATGTGTGTGGTGTGTGTGTAGTGTGTGTAGCGTGTGTGTGTGTAGTGTATGTAGCGTGTGTATGTGTGTGGTGTGTGTGTAGTGTGTGTAGCGTGTGTATGTGTGTGTGTAGTGTATGTAGCGTGTGTGTGGTGTGGGTGTAGTGTATGTAGCGTGTGTGTGTAGTATATGTGTGGTGTGTGTGTAGTGTATGTAGCCTATTAAAACTCCCCTCCCGTGACATCACAACATAATACAGATGGTCATCTATTCTTAGGTGTTTTCGGTAAAGTCACGTAGGCAAAACATCAAAATTAATGAAAAATAATAAAATAAAATAAAGATCTTTATTTTATTTTATTATTTTTATTTTAAAAAAATCTTTATTTTATATTATAATTTATAAAAATAATAAAATAAAGATCTTTATTTATTTTATTATTTTTATTAATTTTGATGTTTTGCCTACGTGACTTTACCGAAAACACCTAAGAATATGATTCCTTGCAGTCACGAAAGCTTCAAGTTTAGATGGTCATCAATCAGCTTAACTCAGATAATCTGTGTGTCTGTGTGTGTGTGTCTGTGTGTGTGTGTGTCTGTGTGTGTGTCTGTGTGTGTCTGTGTGTGTGTGTCTGTGTGTGTGTGTCTGTGTGTGTGTGTCTGTGTGTGTGTGTCTGTGTGTGTGTCTGTGTGTGTGTGTGTCTGTGTGTGTCTGTGTGTCTGTGTGTGTCTGTGTGTGTGTGTCTGTGTGTGTGTATCTGTGTGTGTGTGTCTGTGTGTGTGTCTGTGTGTGTGTCTGTGTGTGTGTGTCTGTGTGTATGTGTGTCTGTGTGTGTGTCTGTCTGTGTGTGTGTGTATCTGTGTGTGTGTGTCTGTGTGTGTGTCTGTGTGTATGTGGGTGTATGTGTGTGTCTGTGTGTGTCTGTGTGTGTGTGTTTGTGTGTGTATCTGTGTGTGTGTCTGTGTGTGTCTGTGTGTGTGTCTGTGTGTGTGTCTGTGTGTGTGTGTCTGTAGTCCGGCAAAACAACCTCCTACCTCCTCGCGGTGCCGGACGGGCAACACTGTCGTGGACATTGCTGTGGGGGGAGGGCCAATGCCCATTGGCCTCTCCCCTCATGGCGTCTGTGACCACCACAGTGGCTGAACGGGGGCTCTGGACGGGTGTGAGGGGCTGGTAACCCCTCCACCTTCAATTCATTACCACTAAACCACGAATTAAACATAAACCTGTAACAAATAAGCTTGTGCCGGAGGCCCCGGGGGGTCAGGCTTTTATGACGTCTCCTGGCCAAACCCCATTTGGCGGAGCCAGGAGATTGAATTTTCACCCTCGGGGCTCCTCCAGAAACAACAAAAAACCATTGCGGATGGCCACGTGGAATGTTCGAACGCTCACTGCGGAGGAGAGGCTGCCACTCCTCTGTCGGGAGCTGGACCGGTACCGCCTGGATCTCTGTGGCATTCAGGAGGTCCGGTGGACCGGTTCTGGCTCCTGCCACCATGAGGGGTGGACAGTCCTCTACTCGGGGCAGGAGACTGCCAAACAACAGGGTGTGGCTCTTCTTCTGAACAAAAGAATGAAGGGGGCGTGGGAGCGTGGCGGTGAGGTGTGGGAAGCTGTAAGCCCCAGGATACTTTGGGCTCGCCTTCCCATCAACCAGAGGCGAGGAGTGGTGGTCGTGGTTACTTATGCCCCCACCGAAGACGAACATCCGTGGAGGGATGCAAGCAAAGCCGATGAGTCAGACGCTTTCTATGACCTCCTGTCACAGGTGCTGGCTAAAGTGGCCACTCGGGACAGAGTCATCTTGTTGGGTGACTTCAATGCCCGAGTTGGTCATGATGCTGACACCTGGTCTGGAGTGATTGGAAGGCATGGGCCAGATCAGCTCAATAATAACGGTAGGAGGCTGCTAGATTTTTGTGCAGCCCATGGGCTTGTAATTACCAACACGCTCTTCCGGCATCGGCGCATCCACACAACATCATGGATACATGCCGGGTCCAAGCAAGAACATCTGCTGGACTACATAGTGACGGACCAGCGGATGCGAACCCATGTCCTTGACACCAGGACCTACCGTGGAGCTGATCTGTCCTCTGACCATCGACTAGTCATCTGTAAGATGCGCCTGCCTTTCTTCCACTCCGGTGGTGGGTGTACACCCAGGATCCCATTCCAACCAAAAGTGGCCTGGTCTCAGTTAGCTGATGAAAGTTGCAAGCGAGAATTTCATCATCGCTTGCAGCTGGGGTTGGCATCGTCCCCCACTCCACCTGATGTCGAGGGTAAATGGGCGAGGTTTAAGACTGTGACTCATGCAGCTGCAATGGCTGCTTTGGGTACGCGGTCCAGACCTCCCCAGAAACCCTGGCTGACAGAGGAGGTGTTCAGGTTAATTGAGAAAAAGCGACAGGCCCACTCTCATCGCCTACAGCATCCCACGTCAGAGAATGAGGAGGTTTACCGCAGCCTTCGCTCGGAAGTTCGGAGAGCCGTAAGGCGTTGTAAGGATGGGTGGTGGTCGCGGGTTGCTAAGGAGATGGAGTCTGCCTCAGTGGCCCGTGATCACAAATCACTATTTAACTCCATCAAAAAAGTAACCTGCAGCGCCACACCTATTACCATCATTAGAGGAAAAAACGGTGATCCAATCTCCGACCCCCAGGAACAGGTTTGCAGATTTTCTGAGCATTTCTGTGAGGTCCTGGGGGAGGGAAATTCTCTCAGCCAGGAAAACATCATGGCACAAAGTGGGGATAACCCTGCTGAGGCTGCGGTGCCTCAAATATTGGAAGAGGTCACCCCCTGTGAGTGGCTGGCTGAGGTTCCAGCTGTTGAGGAAGTACTGAGGGCGATCCGGAGTCTGAGACCAGGGAAGGCACCGGGCAGAGATGATCTCCCAAGCGAAATGCTGAGGGAGGGTGGCGTTTGTGCACAGACTGCCCTATATGACATCATAACAACAGTCTGGACCACTGGACGGGTTCCGCAGGACTGGAAGGATGCCCTGGTGGTCCCCCTCTTTAAGAAGGGGGACCGCACAGACTGTAACAACTACAGGGGCATCTCACTCCTCAGTGTGCCGGGTAAGGTCCTGGCAAGGATTATTCAACATCGCCTTGCTAGGCACGCTGAGGAGGGGCTTGCGGAGCCCCAATGCGGTTTCAGGAAAGGGCGGTCCTGCACAGATGCCATATTTTCTGTCCGTCTGCTACAGCAGAGGTGTAGGGAATTCCAAAAAGACCTACATCTCTGCTTTATTGACCTGGTCAAGGCCTATGATACCATCAGTAGGACTGGACTCTGGGTTGTTCTTCGTGCTTTCGGAGTCCCTGACCCTCTGCTCACGATCATTAAGGACCTTCATGATGGTGAGCGGGCCCGGGTAAAACTACGTGGCCGGGAGTCGGAGCCTTTCCCTGTACACCTTGGGGTGCGACAGGGATGTCCTCTGGCTCCCACATTATTTAACATCTATTTTTGACCGCGTAGTTCGTGAAGCCTTCAATAGCTGTACCGGGGGAATTTCCGTTTGGTACAGATATAATGGGAGGCTGATCGACGCCCGGGTGCGATCAAGGGATGGCTCCCTATTGGTCAACCACGTTATGTATGCCGATGATTTGGTAATAGCTGCTCATTCAGAAGAGGAGTTGGAGGCGCTGCTGCTGAGACTGGAGCGTGCCACTAAGAGGTGGGGCCTTACCATCAGCCCCACCAAAACCAAGCACCTGCCTGGGTATTTTGTACCATCGGACACTCCACCCCCACAACTCCCAATTGGTGATGGGGCAGTTGTGGAGAGAGTGGAGAGTTTCCCATACCTGGGCAGTATGCTTATGACCGGCTCCAGTCTATCAGCAGAGGTCTCACTCCGAATCAGTCGAGCGGCAATATCTTTCATCGGTTGCGTAACGCTGTGTGGAAGCTACCTGGTCTGTCGCTCCGCACGAAGCTTCAGATCTTCTCGGCCACGGTCATTCCCTCCCTTCTCTACGCTTGCGAGACGTGGACCCCCCTGGTGGAGCATCTTCGCCGGTTGGAAACATTTAGGCTGGCCTGCCTACGATCCATCCTGGGTTTAACCAGGCTGGATTGTGTGAGGAGCTCACAAATCCTTGAAAGATCTGGGCAAAGTCCCATCAGTGAGCTCCTCCGGCAGGCAAGGCTGCGTTGGCTGGGTCATGTAGCCCGCATGCCCAGCCACCGCATGCCTAAACAGCTTTTGTTCGGCCGGATCGAGGGGGCTAGACGGGCGCGGCACGGGCTGGAGAAGAGATGGAGTGATGTGGTACAGGAGGACGTGGAGCTGAGTGGACTTGCCGATGACTGGTACCAGCGGTGTCAAGATCGGCCTCAGTGGAGGAGGCTCGTGAAGGACGCTACTGGGCAGTTGGAGGCAGTCGCCCTCCAACAACAACGGAGGGCGGAGGAGCGACGCTCACAACAACGAGCGGAGCGCCGGGTGGCTAAAGCACAGCAAGTTGGCACAGTAGGGGGCACAGGTGGTGCATCAGCCAGTCATCTCGGTCATCTCGGTCAGTCGACCAGTGGCACCTGGGTCTGCCCCGTGACCTCCTGCCAGCGGGCTTTCGACACTTCACGTGGCCTCAAGGTGCACTTGGCCTGGCACAAGCATCGTGGTGACGTCACCGCCACTTAGTGGCGAATGGCGGTTGTTGTTGTTGTTGTGTCTGTCTGTGTGTGTGTGTATCTGTGTGTGTGTCTGTGTGTGTGTCTGTGTGTATGTGGGTGTATGTGTGTGTCTGTGTGTGTCTGTGTGTGTGTGTTTGTGTGTGTATCTGTGTGTGTGTCTGTGTGTGTCTGTGTGTGTGTCTGTGTGTGTGTGTCTGTGTGTGTCTGTGTGTCTGTGTGTGTGTGTCTGTGTGTGTATCTGTGCGTGTGTGTCTGTGTGTGTATCTGTGTGTCTGTGTGTGTGTGTCTGTGTGTGTGTGTCTGTGTGTCTGTGTGTGTATCTGTGTGTGTGTCTGTGTGTGTCTGTGTGTGTGTCTGTGTGTGTGTGTCTGTGTGTGTCTGTGTGTGTGTCTGTGTGTGTGTCTGTGTGTGTGTCTGTGTGTGTGTGTCTGTGTGTGTCTGTGTGTCTGTGTGTGTGTCTGTGTGTGTGTGTCTGTGTGTATGTGTGTCTGTGTGTGTGTCTGTCTGTGTGTGTGTGTCTGTGTGTGTGTGTCTGTGTGTGTGTGTCTGTGTGTGTACACTGTGTACACAGACACAGTGTACACACACACACACACAGTGTACACACACACAGTGTACACACACAGTGTACATACACACAGTGTACACACACACACAGTGTACACACACACACAGTGTACACACACACACTGTGTACCCCGCTCTGTGACATCCCCACTCAGCATTACGTCATCCGCGTGAAACGCCAGGGGGAGGTGTACCTCGCTAGTGACGTCATGTCACCAAGAATTCCACCCCCCTCCCCCCCGTCCCCCGCGCTCTTGAACGTGACGTCACCTCCGCCTCGTTCACTGCAGACGTCGTTCCAGTTGCCAATCCTTATTTGGGCAAAGCCACGCCCAGTGACGGGCGGCTCATTAACATAAAGAGTCCGTTAATGACGTCACGAGCTTATCGCGACGGTCTCATTAACATAATTTATTCATATTCTCATTTATTGTGGGAGGAGCCTGTCTCGTACGCGGGAAGTGACGTCACGTCACCTACTACCGCGTGACGTCACGAGGCGACAGGAAGCTGTCGCTAATGGCGTGCAGTGAAGTCCGAGGTGAGAAATTCTCATCGTTGTGGTGGTTGTTGTTGTGGTTGTTGTTGTGGTTGTTGTTGTTGTTTACCAAGGTAGAGCCTCGCTCTCTCTCTCGTAGGGACGTCACTAGAGCAGCAGCAGCAGCTTGTGAATCCCTGTCCAGCTTGGAGCTTGACTACGCGGGGCCTAGACACGCGAGGCCTTGCCTCCTGCCCTCGCCTGATCGCGTTTGCTTTAATTCTCTCGCTTAAGTTTAATTTGTCTTCACGCGGCTCGCTACTTTGTCACTTTGGTTTATTGTAGATATTTACGCAGTTTTTTTTTTCGTTTTTTTACAGCCCAAGCCCGCTTGAGCTGCTGTACCGCTCTTGTTTACAGAAGCTACCTGCCCACAACAACAACAAGGTGGGTGGGTGGAGGTTTTGTCAACGCGTGTGTCTCAATGTTTTGACTTAAAACTTTCGTAACTGCAGCAATTCATATTCGTAAAGTCACGGAGATAGAAAATAAACTAACAGATAAAGATATTAAATTAAATAAAAAATTGAAATTAAAGCAAAAAAACCCACGACGTTTTGACCGCAACACAGGTGGTCTTTCTTTAATTTAATTATCTGTTAATTGTATTTGCTATCTACGTGACTTTACCGAAAGAACCAAGACTACGTGTGTCAATGTCTGTCAAACACGCTGAGCGCGTGCTGATGTTGATTCTAAATGTGGAGGGGACAAGCCCTGCTGCTGTTGACCATGGCACTGTGACTGTGTGTGTGTGTGCCAGTGTGAAGTCTATTCACTCTGTTGAACACGCACGTTATGTCAAAACAATATTATATCTTCTTGCTTCTTTCGGTAAAGTCACGTAGAAGGGAAATAATACAAATAATACAAATAAAACATACTAAAATAATATAACAATATACTAAAATATTTAAATAATATGGTCATATAATATTATATTTCAATGTAAAGCTTTCGTGACTGCAGGGATTCATCTTCTTGGTTCTTTTGGTAAAGCCACGTAGAAGGGAAATAACAAAATAATACAAATAAAACATAATAATATAAAATATTGTATTAGTTTTATTTTATTATTTCCCTTCTACGTGACTTTACCTAAAGAACCAAGAAGATGAATCCCTGCAGTCACGAAAGCTTTAAATCAAAAGTTAAATTTCAGTTTAGTCTATGGGTCTCAACCATGTGTCTCTGTGGGTCTTTATGTGTATCTGTGGGTTTCTATGTGTCTCTGTGGGTCTCTGTGTGACTCTGTGGGTCTCTATTAATCTCCATGGGTCTCTATTCATCTCGCTGTATCTCTATGGGTCTCTATGTGTCTCTGTGGGTCTCTATTAATCTCCATGGGTTTCTATTAAGTTGGCACAGTAGGGGGCACAGGTGGTGCATCAGCCAGTCATCTCGGTCATCTCGGTCAGTCGACCAGTGGCACCTGGGTCTGCCCCGTGACCTCCTGCCAGCGGGCTTTCGACACTTCACGTGGCCTCAAGGTGCACTTGGCCTGGCACAAGCATCGTGGTGACGTCACCGCCACTTAGTGGCGAATGGCGGTTGTTGTTGTTGTTGTGTCTGTCTGTGTGTGTGTGTATCTGTGTGTGTGTGTCTGTGTGTGTGTCTGTGTGTATGTGGGTGTATGTGTGTGTCTGTGTGTGTCTGTGTGTGTGTGTTTGTGTGTGTATCTGTGTGTGTGTCTGTGTGTGTCTGTGTGTGTGTCTGTGTGTGTGTGTCTGTGTGTGTCTGTGTGTCTGTGTGTGTGTGTCTGTGTGTGTATCTGTGCGTGTGTGTCTGTGTGTGTATCTGTGTGTCTGTGTGTGTGTGTCTGTGTGTGTGTGTCTGTGTGTCTGTGTGTGTATCTGTGTGTGTGTCTGTGTGTGTCTGTGTGTGTGTCTGTGTGTGTGTGTCTGTGTGTGTCTGTGTGTGTGTCTGTGTGTGTGTCTGTGTGTGTGTCTGTGTGTGTGTGTCTGTGTGTGTCTGTGTGTCTGTGTGTGTGTCTGTGTGTGTGTGTCTGTGTGTATGTGTGTCTGTGTGTGTGTCTGTCTGTGTGTGTGTGTCTGTGTGTGTGTGTCTGTGTGTGTGTGTCTGTGTGTGTACACTGTGTACACAGACACAGTGTACACACACACACACACAGTGTACACACACACAGTGTACACACACAGTGTACATACACACAGTGTACACACACACACAGTGTACACACACACACAGTGTACACACACACACTGTGTACCCCGCTCTGTGACATCCCCACTCAGCATTACGTCATCCGCGTGAAACGCCAGGGGGAGGTGTACCTCGCTAGTGACGTCATGTCACCAAGAATTCCACCCCCCTCCCCCCCGTCCCCCGCGCTCTTGAACGTGACGTCACCTCCGCCTCGTTCACTGCAGACGTCGTTCCAGTTGCCAATCCTTATTTGGGCAAAGCCACGCCCAGTGACGGGCGGCTCATTAACATAAAGAGTCCGTTAATGACGTCACGAGCTTATCGCGACGGTCTCATTAACATAATTTATTCATATTCTCATTTATTGTGGGAGGAGCCTGTCTCGTACGCGGGAAGTGACGTCACGTCACCTACTACCGCGTGACGTCACGAGGCGACAGGAAGCTGTCGCTAATGGCGTGCAGTGAAGTCCGAGGTGAGAAATTCTCATCGTTGTGGTGGTTGTTGTTGTGGTTGTTGTTGTGGTTGTTGTTGTTGTTTACCAAGGTAGAGCCTCGCTCTCTCTCTCGTAGGGACGTCACTAGAGCAGCAGCAGCAGCTTGTGAATCCCTGTCCAGCTTGGAGCTTGACTACGCGGGGCCTAGACACGCGAGGCCTTGCCTCCTGCCCTCGCCTGATCGCGTTTGCTTTAATTCTCTCGCTTAAGTTTAATTTGTCTTCACGCGGCTCGCTACTTTGTCACTTTGGTTTATTGTAGATATTTACGCAGTTTTTTTTTTCGTTTTTTTACAGCCCAAGCCCGCTTGAGCTGCTGTACCGCTCTTGTTTACAGAAGCTACCTGCCCACAACAACAACAAGGTGGGTGGGTGGAGGTTTTGTCAACGCGTGTGTCTCAATGTTTTGACTTAAAACTTTCGTAACTGCAGCAATTCATATTCGTAAAGTCACGGAGATAGAAAATAAACTAACAGATAAAGATATTAAATTAAATAAAAAATTGAAATTAAAGCAAAAAAACCCACGACGTTTTGACCGCAACACAGGTGGTCTTTCTTTAATTTAATTATCTGTTAATTGTATTTGCTATCTACGTGACTTTACCGAAAGAACCAAGACTACGTGTGTCAATGTCTGTCAAACACGCTGAGCGCGTGCTGATGTTGATTCTAAATGTGGAGGGGACAAGCCCTGCTGCTGTTGACCATGGCACTGTGACTGTGTGTGTGTGTGCCAGTGTGAAGTCTATTCACTCTGTTGAACACGCACGTTATGTCAAAACAATATTATATCTTCTTGCTTCTTTCGGTAAAGTCACGTAGAAGGGAAATAATACAAATAATACAAATAAAACATACTAAAATAATATAACAATATACTAAAATATTTAAATAATATGGTCATATAATATTATATTTCAATGTAAAGCTTTCGTGACTGCAGGGATTCATCTTCTTGGTTCTTTTGGTAAAGCCACGTAGAAGGGAAATAACAAAATAATACAAATAAAACATAATAATATAAAATATTGTATTAGTTTTATTTTATTATTTCCCTTCTACGTGACTTTACCTAAAGAACCAAGAAGATGAATCCCTGCAGTCACGAAAGCTTTAAATCAAAAGTTAAATTTCAGTTTAGTCTATGGGTCTCAACCATGTGTCTCTGTGGGTCTTTATGTGTATCTGTGGGTTTCTATGTGTCTCTGTGGGTCTCTGTGTGACTCTGTGGGTCTCTATTAATCTCCATGGGTCTCTATTCATCTCGCTGTATCTCTATGGGTCTCTATGTGTCTCTGTGGGTCTCTATTAATCTCCATGGGTTTCTATTAATCTCCATGGGTCTCTATTCATCTCGATGTATCTCTATGGGTCTCTATGTGTCTCTGTGTGACTCTGTGGGTCTCTATGTATCTCTATGGGTCTCTATGGGTTTCTATTCATCTCCATAGGTCTCTATTCATCTCGATGTATCTCTATGGGTCTCTGTGTGACTCTGTGGGTCTCTATGGGTTTCTATTAATCTCCATGGGTCTTTACTCATCTCGATGTATCTCTGTGGGTTGAAATGGAAACAGGAAGTTAACACAGCACACACGTGCAGCAGCAGAAGTCGGATCTGTTCATCCCCAGCATTTAAGGACATCTCAGCCTGGGTTCACACCTCTGAGTTACGATTGAACATTAATTAACGCATTTCTGCATAACACAAACAGTGTTGGTTTCAACACCCTTTGCGATGTCAGCTGAATTTTGCTCTCAGAAATATTCCTTTTGTAGCCAGACAGCCGAACTTGTGTGCTCGGAATTTTGGGTTCACATTCAGATTTATGACTATTTGCCCTCTCATTGTGTGCCATAAAAACACGTGTGATGAATTTGGGAAACTTTTTCACTACATCATGAATATATGAATAAGTATAGACGTGTAAGTCACGTGTGACTGTGTATATATGCATTCCGCTGTGTCTGACGTGTAGATGGTGTGGATTTTCTTTTTTTATGTCTGCAGCTGTCGCTTGGTCTGATGGAGCAAAGGCGCTCAGCACAGCTCGGTACGGAAAGGCAACAATGCGACCAGCGTGGATACAGCACGGAGCGGACTGTAAATTTGACACAGCACCAGAGAACACACACAGGAGAGAAACCCTTCAAGTGCACTGTGTGTGGGAAGGCATTTGCATGGCCATCAGTTCTTCAGATCCACCAGAGAACACACACAGGAGAGAAACCCTTCAAGTGCAGTGTGTGTGGGAAGGCGTTTTCACGGTCATTTGCTATTAAAACACACAAGAGAACACACACGGGAGAGAAACCCTTCAAGTGCAGTGTGTGTGGGAAGGCGTTTGCACAATCACCACATCTTCAAGCACACCAGAGAACACACACGGGAGAGAAACCCTTCAAGTGCAGTGTGTGTGGGAAGGCATTTTCACAGTCATCTTCTCTTATAAAACACCAGAGAACACACACGGGAGAGAAACCCTTCAAGTGCACTGTGTGTGGGAAGGCATTTTCACGGTCATCTTCTCTTAAAAAACACCAGAGAACACACACGGGAGAGAAACCCTTCAAGTGCAGTGTGTGTGGGAAGGCATTTACACAGTCATCAAATCTTAAAAAACACCAGAGAACACACACGGGAGAGAAACCCTTCAAGTGCAGTGTGTGTGGGAAGGCGTTTTCACGGTCATTTGCTATTAAAACACACAAGAGAACACACACGGGAGAGAAACCCTTCAAGTGCAGTGTGTGTGGGAAGGCGTTTTCACGGTCATTTGCTATTAAAACACACAAGAGAACACACACGGGAGAGAAACCCTTCAAGTGCAGTGTGTGTGGGAAGGCATTTTCACAGCCATCTTCTCTGATAAAACACCAGAGAACACACACGGGAGAGAAACCCTTCAAGTGCATTCCGTGCGGGAAGGCGTTTACACAGTCAGAACATCTTCAAGTCCACCAGAGAACACAGACGCATCAGAATATCCACAAGGAGTGGAGTCTGAAATCAGCTTGTGAAAGTCAAAGTGCCGCAATGAGCCCATCCCTCGTGAAACAAGAACCGGAAGAAAATCCCAGCTTGGACACTTTTAAAGGTAATGAGGTGAAATATGAAGAGGTGAAGGTGAAATATGAAGAGGTGAAGGTGAAGAGCGAAGAAGTGATGGTAAAATGTGAAGATGAAGATTCAACTCCAGAATGGGACCTTCACATCGATGGAGGCAACGTGAAGCAGGAGGAGAATTCTGACTGAGGCAGAGTGAGGCAACTCCAAGCATCTTCTTGGTTCTTTCGGTAAAGTCACGTAGAAGGGAAGTAATACAATAATACAAATAAAACATGATCAAATAATTCTCACGACGTTTCGGCCACAACGCAAGCAGCTGTCCTCAGGTGAAAGAACCAAGAAGATGAATCCCTGCAGTCACGAAAGCTTTAAATCGAAACTCCCAGCAGTTTGTGGAGGTGTGGCTGGACTTCCAAGACAACACAAAGTCAAATTGAGACCCGGTAGATGAGTAAGCGTGAGACGATGTCGCTGCATTAGATGCTCCTTTCTCACAGGCCTTTAATGACAATAACGTGAAGTTGAACACTCAGTTCCTAGGTTCAACCTGCAGGGTAAGAGCGAGTGGCCAGTTACTGCAACTACATACTATTAACACTCCTTCCCTTTGTTAATGCTACCCCTATCCCCTTCCTTTGATGCTGCTAATTCTGCATAATGCACGGGCATAAGTAGTACTAATCACATACCTGCATTTCTCATAAATATGCTAAATGCCTCTTGATATGCAAATTCTTTTGTCAAGGCGCCCAGCTTATATATATGCTCCAAGCGCGTGTGCTGTTTCATTCAGACGCTGTCGCCTCGACAGACCTGGTTTTCACCTGAGGATGGCTGCTTGCGTTGTGGCCGAAACGTCGTGAGAATTGTTTTATTGTGTTTTATTATTTTATTACTTCCCTTCTACGTGACGACTTTACCGAAAGAAGCAAGAAGACAAGTGGCCAGTCTTAGTGGACCTGTGGGTTGGGTCAATCTCTCACCAGGAGCGAGAGCCAATCAGCCCCCAAGCATTCACGATGTTCTCATCATAATTGCTGTTACATGGCGCTTGTCTGAAACACTCGAAGAGCATCTGCAAGTAGCAGCTGCCCCTGTGTGGCACACGATGATTGATGTGTAATCTCAGCTGTGTCGTTAGTAGGTGATCTTGACTTGAAGCTTTCGTGACTGCAGGAATCCACACCCTTTAGTTCTTTTGGTGACGTCACGTGGGTCGAAAAATTATAGATCGCGGCGTTTCGATCGCAACGCAAGCGATTGTCATCAGGTGTGACAACCACCATCATCATCACCACCACCATCACCACTTTCACCATCACCACCACCATCACCACTTTCACCACCACCATCATCACCAACTGAGGTAGACGCCTACTTCAGCAGTTATTGACGTGGTCCCAGCTGATGGCGATTGCTTGCCTTGCTATCGAAACCTCGTGATCTATTATTTGTAGGTAATGTTTACAATTTGCTACGTTTTCACCCAGACGCCAGCATGCAATGGACTACTCGTTTTGAATGACACAATAGTATGTGTTAAAATAGCTTCTTGTTAATACGTTGTTACCTGATGCAGTATGTTTCGCTGCAGTAATTCAATTTTGTTAATATGCCTGTCAATAATTTAGAATGAATACTTGTCTGATTGTGCGTGTACATGTAACAGTTTGTCTGTGAGGGTCAAACATGAAGTGTTCAAATCTAGAGTGATTAAGTGATGTTAGGACAAAGTGTGTGTGTCTGGAAGTAACCTGTACAGATCACTCAGGCGAGATCATTCATCAGTTACAAGGCATACCACTTTAAAGTTGCACGTAGAGGAGATACATTCTCTACAACACGAATTATAATTTTGCATTCACGCAAGCACCCGATGCTCCGTTTTGAAGTTTTAAAATGAAACATCTTTGAATTGTGTTGTGTTTTGAATTGTATTTCTTCATTAAAAGCTTATATCGTTTTACATCTGGAAGACTTCGTTGAAAAGGACATTCCGTGTGAATTTCCTCTCGTCGTTAAGTAGATGACTTTGCTGGGGGGTTCATTTCGCCGCGGACTGTCACCTGCTTGGCATCGCGGGATCGAGAGAAGGCAACACCGAGCTGCTGGCCGTGCGACAAGATTGCGGATCGATTTCACGGTCGAGTGTCTGTCCCTGCGCCTCCGTTGTCCGTGCAGGCGGCGCGTGGAGCAGAGGTCACACACGGGGTTTGATTCCTTACCCGTACCCGGCCGCACCAGGGTTGAAAACGGCTGGGTACGGGTAGCCGGGTATCGGGTAGGGTACGGGTATCGGGTACCCGGTTGCGACCTCTGGGATGAAGCCATGTTGCAGGCGCGGGTGGGTTGTTTCTAGAAACTTGAATTGTGAGAAGAGACAAGACGTTGGGAAATTAGTGACAAACGGTGACTCACCAGTGACTCACGTCCTTCCCGTACCCGACCGCACCAGGGTCGAAAACGGGTACCCGTACCCTACCTGATACCCGGCTACCCGTACCCGGCCGGGTATCGGATAGGGGTATCGGGTACCCGTTTGCAACCTCTGGGATGAAGCCATGTTGCGCGGGTGGGTTGATTCTAGGAACTTGAATTGGGAGAAGAGACAAGACGTTGGGAAATGAGTGACAAACGGTGACTCACCAGTGACTCACGGCCTACCCGTACCCGGCCGCACCAGGGTCGCAAATGGGTACACGTACCCAGCTGGGTACGGGTACCCGTTCCCTACCCGTACCCTACCCGAAATGAGTGACAAACGGCTACTCACCAGTGACTCACGGTTACCCGTACCCGGCCGCACCAGGGTCGTAAACGCCTACCTGTACCCGGCCGGGTACGGGTAGCCATGTATCGGGTAGGGTACGGGTATCGGGTACCCGGTTGCGACCTCTGACTTGGAGGTTTGAAGCGCCCCGTGCATGAAAACGATGGACAGTGCGGCGTCCATCACGGATGAAGGTTGTGCGCTTGTAATTCTAGTTGTGAAAGTCACGTGGGTGAAACAAATTAGAAATGAAAACAGCGAAATGAAATGACGTTTCGGGTGCAGCACAGGTGTGCTGAGCTTATAACGAATTGGCACGCTTTGTTTACGTGACAAACCTTGCTAATTGGCGGGCGGTGACGGGGTGGTTTAACGAGACATGTATATTAAAAAACACCGTCAGAAAAGATCGTGCTAACAGTTCAAAGAGAGTTGTTTTTATTGTCAAAACTTGTTTAAACAAATCAACACTGTGGCTATTCCAGGGAATTGCGCATTCGAATTGAACGTTCTCATGCGCTGTATGCACCTGGTACCAGTTTACATGAAAGGCAGTGATTGCTACAAAATATAAAGCACATTGCAAAACGTACAGGTTGGTTTTGGGCTCCGTATGCAAACTCAAACATTGGATATATTTTTTCCGAGTGGTTTATCCAGAAAAACAATTCCTGAAATTGTACTTTAAAGGTTTTTGGCTTTTAATCAAAGCTCAAGAATATCAACAGCCCTTGTTCAATCCACTCCAAGATGAAGGCAGTGACCAGACGGGTACTTCACCAGTGGTCAGCGCCCAAACAATCAGCAGATTGGATGTCACCCTCGAACTCGGGTTTCTGAATCCACAGCACAATCACGTTCCTTCACAGTGGCCAGCTAGGAACTTGGTTGGGCAGAAAGCTCGCGGTCACGTGACGCACTTCAACCAATCCGGGAGCGTGCTACACGGTGGGAGGGGCTATGCACGACAGACAAATAATCCCTGGTGGGCAGTAGGGAACTGTTGTTCCTACCTGTAACAAAAATTTAACCCGTAAAAACAAAGTTTTTCACTCTAAATCCTTTATATGCGTGGCGGCTAGAGTCCTCTCGTCCTCTGGCTTGAGATGGCTGCCACCTATGGGTCAGATGATTGCCTGCCACCATTAAGCAATTGCTAATTAAATATTTAAAAAATTCCCTAAACAGTGTCAAATTTAGGAAAAAAATTTTCACGAAAATAAATTGTCACGCACAACGAGTCTGTGTGCAAAATGTCAGCTCGATTGGATGACGGGAAGTGGGTTAAAAAATGACCGAAAGATTTGCACGGTCCTAAGCAAGCAAGCAAGTGAACTTAATATAAAGGATTTAAAAAACCCCACTGCATATATACGCTTAAGACAGTTCCATGAACACGAAGTGTAGACAGGTGTTGTTTTCTCTACATCTGCTACCAGCAGCAAAGTCTATAAAACTTTGCAGAATGGAACATGTCACAAATCAACTTTATTTAGGCATTTTTTGGGGTTTTTATCAAGTAGGTGAGAGCAGACAGGCCCCATACAACAATCTTCTGGAGTATGAGAACATCAGATTTTGCAAAAACCTTCCCACTTCGTGTTCATCCTTCCAATAGATGCAAATTTGAAACGATCTTTCAACAGTCGAGCAAATGCAACACAACAAAAAAGCACATTGCTCTGAACATGGCTATCTCCTCTGCACGGAAACAAAACGTGTTGTATATTTCAACTCCAGATGACTTAAACGGCACGTTTAATCTTTATACGTGACTTTACCGAAAAAACCAAAGAATAATTCCTGCAGTCACGAAAGCTCCAAAATTAAGAAGGAACAAAACTGACAAGTCATTCACTTCTTTCTTGGAAGAGACAAGTTCCTGCCTTGGGTAGTAAAGCCAAGATGCTGCTTTATATTTTATTGACTGCATTCTGTAAAAAAAAAAACTATGCAAGCAAGCTCAAAGGAATTTCGATTTAAAGCTTTCGTGACTGCAGGGATTCATCTTCTTGGTTATTTCGGTAAAGTCACGTAGAATGGAAATAAAATAATAATAAATAAATAAAAACAGACTGTCTTCTCGACAGACCTGTTCTTCACTTGAGGACGGCTGCTTGCGTTGTGGCCGAAACGTCGTGAGAATTATTTTATGATGTTTTATTGTTATTATTTTATTATTTTCCTTCTACGTGACTTTACCGAAAGAAATAAGAAGAAGCTCAAAGGAAGTTATCGAAACTGCGAGTGAAACGACACCAGCTTATCTTCTTGGTTCTTTCGGTAAAGTCACGTAGAAGGAAAATAATAAAATAATAAAAATAAAACATAATAAAATAATTCTCACGACGTTTCGGCCACAACGCAAGCAGCCATCCTCAGGTGGAGAACAGGTCTGTCGACCGTGACTTTACTGAATAAACCAAGAAGATGAATCCCTGCAGTCACGAAAGCTTTAAATCGAAAGACACCAGCTTATTTACCCCAAGGGCTTTTCATACAAAGTGCATCCCACGGCCCACACAACCTCCCACCATCATCCATTTATCACCCCCCTCCTCTCCTCACTCCAGCCCCTCCTCTTCTTCGATGTCAGAGCATGAAGACAATTTTGGCATCTTGCTCCTGGGCACCTCCAGGCTGCTACTGCCTCCCCAGCTGCCAGCACGAGGAAAGTCAACGGCTTGGCGAGCGTACGCTCGCAAATTGTATTTGGCAATGCTGCTTTTGCGATACCGATTGCCGACAGAGGACAGATTCCTGCCAGAGGGCCGCAGCGCTGGGAACACTTTGGCACGGATGCCGTCCTTGGTGTCGATGCCGTCATCGTCGTCGTCCTCGGAGCTGAGGTGGACTGTCTCTTCACTGGACGAGCGCTGCAGCGTTGTCTCGCTGGAGATCGTGGTCGACACACGATGATGCTCTTCGATTCCACTCAGCAGCAGTCGCTTTTTGGCTTCTGGGACTCTCAGTTCATCCAAGTCCTAAAATCCAGCGAAACACAGAAAATATACACACACACACACCAAATTTTGTTCAGCGATACAACATTGATAATTGGTTTTTTACCCTTCTATCTGGCAACAAAACTGATACCTTTTTACAAGGAGTCATGTTTGTATAGACCACAATACCTGCAGTCATAATACAAACAAAAAACACAACTCTGATAATGTGCACTGTCCCTGAAGTTGATTGGTCCACACCCGAGACAGGTATTGCGGTCTATACAAACATGACTCCTTGTAAAAAGGTGTCAGTTTTGTTGCCAGATAGAAGGGTAAAAAAACAATTATGATATTTTTACTGGCAAATGAGGTTCCCATAGTGTACGATACAACATTCTTCAAATTTCTGACGACGTGTATTCCTCAGAGTAATTAATGTACAAAATCAGTCGGTATTACCGGTAGGAACCACCTGGTTCCACCAGCCCACAGGGGATTATTGTGTCTGTCCGTCGTGCATCCAAAAATGGGAGGGGTGGGGCTGGGTGGAGGGGAGGGTGGGGAGGGGCTGGGTGGGGAGGGGAGGGTGGGGAGGGGCTGGGTGGGGAGGGGAGGGTGGGGAGGGGCTGGGTGGGGAGGGGAGGGTGGGGAGGGGCTGGGTGGGGAGGGTGGGGAGGGGCTGGGTGGGGAGGGGTGGGGCTGGGTGGGGAGGGGAGGGTGGGGAGGGGTGGGGCTGGGTGGGGGGTGGGGCTGGGTGGGGAGGGGCTGGTCACCCCGTGGTGCCCTTATAAAACTCAACGTTTAACCTACTCACGACGGCTTGTGCCCGCCCTCACAGTTGGCCATTGACCGAGCAACCCAACGTTCCTACCCGCTCTCTCCGCAGGAGGAATGTGTTTTTTTTGTACCCACTACTGGATCAGGACTCCTCAGCCTCCTCACTCGAGCTATGTGACGATCCATCTATCACCTACACACAAACTAATCTCACAACTCGAATCTCTGTGGTGGTCCTCCTCTTGGTGATGTGTGCTCTACTTTGGATGCCACTCCAACACCGGTCTTGTTTCCCAGCCACAATGCAGTCCAGTGATGTGCCCTTGCCCAAGCCCATCTACTTTTTTGCAGTTGTCAATGTTTCTTATTTGCATGTTTCGGTATCCACGTGTAATGGGTTCCGGAGAGACTTGTAGAGGTAACTTCTTTATTACAATACAACACTCCAACAGTCCTGATACTCTGTTACAGCCTAGGTACACGGCCTAGGTACACAGCCTAGGTACACAGCCTACGTACACAGCCTAGGTACATTGCCTAGGTACACTACTCTGGCTACGCTCTGGGGTCCTCCGGCTACAATCCCCCTAGGGGAGGCTACCTGACCCGACCCAGCCAAGGTGCGGGTCTGGACTCTGGCTTCCTCGGAACTCGCCCTCACAAGGACGTAGAGCCGGGAGTCCCAGAGTCCCACCACTGGCCCTCACAGCGTCCCGGCCCTTACAAGGACAAGCGGGACAAGGGGGTCCAGGGTCCTAAGCTGGCTGGCTGGCAGGTCTTGACCTGCGACTGGCCCCGATCGGCCAGGGAGCTGCCCTTTTATGCCTCGTGCCCAACGAGGGGTGGGGTTGTGTGCGCCCCCAGATATCCCACAGAGCACACACAGCCCCCCCGTTGGTGGCGCCAAGGGGCTTAAGTGTCTGGGGTGCCTGGGATCCTAGCGCCTGGCACCAAGGGGCTTAAGCGTCTGGGGTGCCTGGGATCCTAGCGCCTGGCGCCAAGGGGCTTAACTGTCTGGGGTGCCTGGGATCCCAGCGCCTGGCGCCAAGGGGCTTAACTGTCTGGGGTGCCTGGGATCCTAGCGCCTGGCGCCAAGGGGCTTAACTGTCTGGGGTGCCTGGGATCCTAGCGCCTGGCGCCAAGGGGCTTAGCTGTCTGGGGTGCCTAGGATCCTAGCGCCTGGCGCCAAGGGCTTCTCTGCCTAGGGTCCCAGAGCCCCCTCTTGTGGCTCTACAATCCTCACTACTCACCACTCACCCTCACCACTCACCCTCACCACTCACCACTCAGCACTCATGCTCACCCCTCTCCCTCACCACTCACCCCTCTACCTCACCACTCACGCTCACCACTCACCCTCACCACTCACCACTCACCCACACACGTATTAACTCTTTACAAGTTTAATTCCAACCTTCCATCTTCTCCAAGCTTCTTTGTGCATTTTTTATGTTGCAGAAAAACTTGCACAACTTAAAAATAAATCCCAATCTTGTAAACGTTAAAAAAACACGCGTAGTTTGCATGGAAGCGTCCGTAGGAACTTGCCTGTAGAGTAACGTCCATCAGCTGTTGGACACTCGACAATCCACGTGAAGTGAAATTCTCCAAAAACTCCAAGCAGTCGATTTGTTTCAGGAAGCTTGAGACACGAAAAAACAACAACACACAAGGCTCCAAAATGTTAATACCAAATACAAGAAGCACGAAAAGTACTTTGTACGGCTGTATTACATTAACTTGCACATTTTTACTCCGTCAACATTGCGATTAGAAATAACATGTGAAGCAACACTTACATTGCTTGTACTGTATATCCCTATGGAAAATAATGACATTTTTTATTGGAAATCCAAGTGCAAAAATCAGCCCAAACTGCATTACGAACTTTGCGTTTCGATTTAAAGCTTTCGTGACTGCAGGGATTCATCTTCTTGGTTCTTTCGGTAAAGTCACGTAGAAGGGAAGTAATAAAATAATAAAAATAAAACATAATAAAATAATTCTCACGACGTTACGGCTGCTTGCGTTGTGGCTGAAACGTCGTGAGAATTATTTTATCATGTATATTATATTATTATATTATTTTATTATGTTTTATATTTATTATTCTATTACTTCTCTTCTACGTGGTGACTTTACCGAAAGAACCAAGAAGATGAATCCCTGCAGTCACGAAAGCTTTAAATCGAAAAATGACGACGATGTTTAAAGGTGGCGACGATGATGCACCTAAAGGGCACTTACTTGTAAAGAGCGTTGCCAGGCTTGCCGCTGTCCGGCAGGGTTCCAAGCCGGGCCCGTGGGTTGTCTCCGTCCGGTGGCCGTGGGGGACCATTGGATCCATTTGCTTCACCCGTCACAACATTCTGTGCAACGCCTGCAACCAGTGGATGAGCATTCGCAATAAAAACATTTACACCTCAACACATATACGAGTAATATTGAATTCATCCTCTTGGTTCTTTCGGTAAAGTCATCACGTAGAAGGGAAGTAATAAAATAACAAAACATCATAAAATAATTCTCACGACGTTTCGGCCACAACGCAAGCAGCCGTCCTCAGGTGGAGAACAGAGCTGTCGGGAAGACAGCGTCTGACAGACCTGTTCTTCACCTGAGGACGGCTGCTTGCGTTGTGGTCGAAACGTCGTGAGAATTGTATTTTATCGTGTTTTATTTTTATTATTTTATTACTTCCCTTCTACGTGACGACTTTACCGAAAGAACCAAGAAGACTGCGTATCACTTTGTGGCAAATTGTGTCGCGTCTTTCAATTCGCCCGCGTGCCGCCACGTCCCGTGCAGAGAAATGTGCTGCGCCGAGCAGGGAGAGCTTGCGTCACCTGATGAGGAACCTTCGCCGGCACTGGAGGGTCCCTGGCTGCCGGCCAAGACTTCCTGTGAACACTCGCTTCCGTGTCGGCTGAGGTTGGACGGCCTGCCACGCAATTCCGTCACGTATCTGGGAGGGAGAAAAAACCCCAAAAATTAACCCGTAAAAACAAAGTTTTTCACTATAAATCCTTTATATGCGTGGCATCGGTTTAATTTTATTTTTTCATTCTAGATTTGAAGCTTTCGTGACTGCAAGGATTCATATTCTTAGGTTTTTTCGGTAAAGTCACGTAGGTAAAAAATTAAAATTAATAAAAGTCAAATAAAATAAAAACAAAGTTTTTCACTATAAATCCTTTATATGCGTGGCATCGGTTTTATTTTATTATTCATTTCTGTTTTTCTTGAGTAAGAGTTTCATTTTAATCACATTGGTATTTTAAATTAAATATAAGGAAAGTCGTATATAAGGATTATAAGGTTTTCAGTTTTTGTATGATTGTTTATATTGTACATTTTTGTTGTTTTCTTGAATAATTTTCTGTGTTTAGGAAAAATATATGATTGTGTTAGTGAAACATTTTTTTTTCCTAAAAAGTGGAAAATTTAGGAAAAATTTTTCCACAAAAATTAATTGTCACGCACAACGAGTCTGTGTGCAAAATGTCAGCTCGATTGGATCACGAGAAGTGGGTTAAAAAACGACCAAAAGATTTCCACGGTCCTAAGCGCGCAAGCAAGTGAACTTAATATAAAGGATTTTAAAAGCCCAAAAAAATAGTGGTTGATGCACATGACAACTGCATCTTTTCTCATTGCACAACCTGATGTCAATGAACTACTGCTCAGTATTCATAACCAACATGGGAGTTATTTACATTACATAGACACTGAATATTGATATATTGCATAATTTTTGAATATGGAAATCTTTTTTTAGATATTTTCCATTTGGATCATAAGATGGACATGTGCTTAAAGTTAAAATATGAAGATATAATCCACATTCCAATGAGTTAAACTCTGATAATGCCCCACATGCTTATCACAACATCAACTGCAATGCATCTGATCTCATAAGCTAGGTTGGGTTCAGCGTGGGTGACCATCCTATATACATTGCCCACAGCGAGCCATGCACAAATCTCCACGTATGTTGATGCTTCACACCTTTACCAACTCACACATACCAGTCGGGAATTATACAGAAAGTTCAGTGTCCATGCATCTGTCATGCTCAGCATCTCCCATATAGTATGTCAGAGGAAAATATTAATAAAATACAAAAATGTGATCTTGCAAAGCATTGCCTTTCCAACATTTCGAATCCAAAATAAAAAAATTAACCCGTAAAAACAAAGTTTTTCACTATAAATCCTTTATATGCGTGGCGGCATCGGTTTTATTTTATTATTCATTTCTGTTTTTCTTGAGTAAGAGTTTTATTTTTATCACATTGGTATTTTAAATTAAATATGACAAAAATGTTTTCCTAAAAAGTGGAAAATTTAGGAAATTTTTTTCACGAAAATAAATTGTCACGCACAACGAGTCTGCGTGCAAAATGTCAGCTCGATTGGATCACGGGAAGTGGGTTAAAAAACGACCGAAAGATTTGCACGGTCGTAAGCGCGCAAGCAAGCGAACTTAATATAAAGGATTTAAAAAGCAACACTTTGGTGCATCCAACAGGAAGCCGTTTGTCAATCACGTCAATTGGAACAAACTTCGCAACTGCATTGCTCTAACCGGATGGCAATGACTGCTTGAAAGTAGGTGAGCAAGTGTCACTGTGAAACCAATAGTACCTTCAAATTCAGATTTGTATGTAACATGTCAGATTTGTATGTAACATTATGTAGTTGTGCAGTGTATAATGGAGTAGCAGCTGGAAAATCAAGACAGATTTGCATCAGCATGAACATGAATTGAATAATGGCTGTTTGAAAGTCGAACAGTCAACAGGCAAACAAATAACAGCTTCAAATTAAAATTTCGGTGCAGGATGTCAAATTTAATAAAGCGTTGTCAAATGTATTTCGTTGCAATAATACAAAACATTCTCTGTGAATGATTTAAAATTAAAACGATTCTTCCAGGAGAAAACATTATTCACTAATAATTTGCATATCAAGAGGAATTTAGCATATTTATGGCAAATGCAGGTATGTGATTAGTACTACTCATGCCCGTGCATTATGCAGGATTAGCAGCATCAAAGGGAGGGGATATGGAAATATGCTAAATTCCTCTTGATATGCAAATTATTTTGTCAAGGCTCCCCCTTTCCCCCCCCCTTCCAACCCAGCTTATATACATGCTCCAAGCACGTGTGCTGTTTCATTCAGACGCTGTCTTTCCGACAGACCTGGTTTTCACCTGAGGACGGCTGCTTGCGTTGTGGCCGAAACGTCGTGAGAATTATTTTATTATTTTTCTTTTTATCATTTTATTACTTCCCTTCTGTTGCTACCATTTAATTACAGCAGCAATCGGGAACTTGTCTCGCACGAGCAGCGATGTGTCTATTTCGTGTTCACGTACCGTTGTTGCTGCAGGTTGCGCAACACACTGACAACATCCTTGGGCAGCATTCGGACCAGCTCCAGGCTTTCCTTGATTTTTTTTAATATTTCAAAATGTTCTCTCCCGTGCACCTACATACATACAGACCGCAGAGCAAATTCTTTAAAACATCAAATGCTTATTGTGAATTCTAGATTTGAAGCTTTCGTGACTGCAAGGATTCATATTCTTAGGTTTTTTCGGTAAAGTCACGTAGGTAAAAAATTCAAATTAATAAAAGTAAAATAAAATAAAAATCACGACGTTTCTATTGCAACACAAGCAATCATCATCAGGTATAAATGAAATAGCAACAAAAAATTCTAACCAGAACAACTATAGACAGACATATGAGCAGACAGATATCACCAAGATACATAGAGAGAGAGTAACACAGGTACAGAGAGGGAGATCGTCTCTGTGGAGTGGCCTTAAATAGGCAGAGGGGGCAGTGGCAGAGAGAGGGAGGGGTTAGAGACAAAATGTACATGTCAATGAGTACGGAAAACGAGGAATTTAAACGAAAGCAGGTAACTACCAGGAGGTGAAATATGTCTTCTTGGTCGGATGGCCAATTGCTGCCACAGTTGCTTGAAGTCATCAGCATGTCGTGCACCACTTTCACGCAGCCTGAGGATTTGGATTAAGTGGCAAAAAGCGGACAGGTAAGGCGAGTACACGCAGGGACAATTTCTTTTAGAATAATACATTGAAATTATGTCATCATGGGACCTCCCTTGCCAGTAGCAAAATATACTAATAGGGGTTTTCACCTTTTTTCTGGCAACAAAACTGATACCTTTTGCAAGGAATCATACTTACATTAACCACAATACTTGCAGTCAAATGCAAACAAAAAACAATACTCTGATAATTTATGCATTGTCTTTGAAACTGATTGGTCCACACCAGAGACAGCTTTCTTTAGAGCCTAGTCTCATATGGTGTTCGACCAGATGACGCCAAAAGGCGTCATCATGGGACCTCCTTTGCCAGTACCAAAATATACTAAAATATAGGGGTTTTCACCTTTTTTCTGGCAACAAAACTGACACCTTTTGCAAGGAATCATACTTACATTAACCACAATACTTGGCGTCATCTGGTCGAAAACCATATGAGACGAGGCTCTAAAGAAAGCTGTCTCTGGTGTGGACCAATCAGTTTCAAAAACAATGCATAAATTATCAGAGTATTGTTTTTTGTTTGCATTTGACTGCAAGTATTGTGGTTAATGTAAGCATTATTCCTTGCAAAAGGTGTCAGTTTTGTTGCCAGAAAAAAGGGGAAAACCCCTATTAGTGAAATTATATAATTTACAAAAACCTCAAATGTTATTAATAGCTAGACAGCACGTGTGTGTGAACAAGGGGCAGTCAAAGTGATCACCTTGGGAGTTCGTATCAGAAGCCGCCTCTCCACTCGGTCGCTGACTGCTGCCAGAAGACACCTTAGGCACTTGTGGGGTGTGCTCAACTGGCTGAGCCTGTGGAGACTGACAAGTCTGGGTTGCTGCCTCTGCCAAGGCAGGATGATACTGCTGCACAGACTGAGCTGCATTCTGCCTGGTGTGTGAAGGAGCCTTCCAATTGTTTGGAGACTGCTGCTGCTGCTGCAGCTCCTCATCGTCCTGATGCATGCACCGCTCGTCCATTTTGATATCTTCGAGATTTGAAGCTTTCACGACTGCAAGGAATCATACTCTTAGTTTTTTTCGGTAAAGTCACGTAGGTAAAAAATGAAATTAAAATAAAATAAAAATCACGACGTTTCGGAAGCAACACAAGCTTCCGTCTTCAAGTGATACAGATATTTGGCTGTGACAGTTTCACCTGAAGACGGAAGCTTGTGTTGCTTCCGAAACGTCGTGATCTTTATTATTTTATTTTTATTAATTTTTATTTCATTCTTCACCTACATTTTTACATCTCTCCCCGGCGAAGCACACACTCGGGTCTCGCAGCAGAATCGGCCCAGTACCTGGCCACTAAAACAAATAGGCAGAAAACAAATGCATTAAAACAATTTTTTTATGGGCAGCCATTGTAAGGCATGTTTTTACTTAACCCGCCAAAACAGAATTTCAAGAAATTACAGGAAAAGATAAAATAGTTTAAAAACATTACAATGTCTCTTCAACCACGACTATAGAGACATGGTAATCGCAATAATTGTACACTTAGACATTTTCAATGTTCAGCCCTATAAAACTGGCAGCAGACATTGTATGTAGCTAGGGTTCCCAAGTTTCGTACATAACAGGATAAACTCCACACCCTCAAAATGGGGGGTTCCCCAAGGCTCTGTACTAGGTTCCCTGCTCTTCACAGCCTACACTTCCCCGATCGGCCGGCTCATTGCAAGCTTCGGTGTTAAGCATCACTCATACGCGGATGACACGATTATATTCACCGCCATCGATTCTAGCAATGCATCTGGATTCGAGAGGCTCTCGGAATGTACCACCGCCATGCAACAATGGTTCACTGCACACAACCTAGCCCTTAATCCGAAAAAGTCAGTGGCCATCATGTTAGGTACCAAGTGTAACGGGTTCCGGAGACACTTGTAGAGGTAACTTCTTTATTACAATACAACACTCCAACAGTCCAACTCTCCAACAGTCCTGATACTCTGTTACAGCCTAGCTACACAGCCTAGATACTCTACTCTGGCTACGCTCTGCAACTCGCCCTCACAAGGTCGTAGAGTCGGGAGTTCCAGAGTCCCACCACTGGCTCTCACAGCATCCCAGGGTCTTCAGATGGCTGGTCGTGGGTCTTGGGTCTTGAGTTACAACTGGGCCCTGATCGTCCAGGGAGCTCTCCTTTTATGCCTAGTCTAACGAGGGGTGGGGCCGTGTGCGCCACCAGACATCCCACAGAGCACACACAGCCCCCCCCCCCCCCCCCGTTGGCGGCGCCAAAAAGGCTTAAGCGCCTGGGAACCCAACGCCTGGCGCCCAGAGGCTTAATAGTCTGGACCCTCTGGGAACCCAGTGCCTGGCACCCAGAGGCTTAAGCGTCTGGACTTGCCTGGGATCCCAGAGCCCCCAGCAGCCCCTCCCTTCTTATGTCACTACACAAGCAACGTCTCAATTCAGCAGCACTCCCCACACACATACACATCTTCGGTCACATCAACAAGTTCACCGACCACTTCAGGTACCTCGGTATCATCCTCGATTCAACTTTATCCTTCGACCGTCAAACCAACCATATCATCAGCTCATGTAACTTTCACCTGAAGGCTCTTAGACACATACGTCCTCTCATCTCTACTGAAATTGCCAACACTTTGGCATGTTGCATAGTTGGGTCTCGCCTTGACTATTGTAACTCCGTCCTTGTCCGGACCTCCGCTGGCAACCTAAGGAAGCTTCAAAGACTACAAAATAACCTAGCACGCGTCGTCATTGCCCACACTCATCCCCGCCTCGACTCACTAGCTCGTCTCCGCGCTCTCAACTGGCTCCCCATTGCCAGTAGGGTCACATACAAGACCGCCTGCCTCTGCCACAATGCCTTCATATCCGCCTGCCCGCCATATCTTTCTTCATTACTGACAACTTGCAGCTCAGCACACGGCAGATGCCTGCGCAGCGCGACTCACGACCTCCTCTCGATACCAAGATCCAGGATGGTCATCGTGTCTACGCGCCGCTTCTCGGTGGCAGCCCCAACAGTCTGGAACGATATCCCTCTGCACATTCGCAGCATCACCTCAATCGCCTCCTTCAAGAGACACTTAAAAACTCACCTCTTCAACCACGTGCTTTTGAGTGACTCTGAGCTTGGCTCCGCGCCTCTGAGTTGCGGCCACTACGTCTGCAAATTTGCGCGCGTTACAAATTGTACTATTATTATTATATTATTACCCACCCACTCACCCACTCACTCACTCACACACCCACTCACTCACCCAGTCGCTCACCCACCCACTCACCCAACCACTCACACACTCACTCACCCACTCACCCAGTCACTCACTCACCCACTCATTCACTCATCCACCCACTCACACACTCACCCACACACTCATCCACTCACCCGCCCACTCACCCACCCACTCACTCACCAAGTCGCTCGCTCACTCACCCAGTCGCTCACACACTAACCCACCCAGTCGCTCACACACTCACCCACACACTCACCTACCCACTCACACACCCATTCATCCACCCACCCACCCCTCACCCACTCACTCACCCAGTCGCTCACTCACTCACCCAGTCGCTCACACACTCACCCACACACTCATCCACCCACTCACTCACCCACCCACTCACCCACCCACCCACCCACTCATCCACTCACCTACTCACCCACCCACACACTCATCCACCCACTCACCCACACAGGAGCAGGTGATGATGAGAGGCTTGGATGATAGAGGTACCAGCAACAGCACCACAGCAGCAGCAGCAGCAATGGTGCAGCAGTAGCAGCAGCAGCAGCCCTGCAAGATGCGAGTCAGCACGCGACTTGACCGAGAGTGGAGGTCTCTGCTCTCCAACCCACCCACCCCGCCCGCGTCTGTGTTGAGGACTCAGTGTCCTTAGTGTTGACTCAGTGGGCTGTTGACTCGACACGTCACTTATTAGCAAGGGGTGGTGGCTTAGGCTCTGGCCAAGAATCGATTGTGGCCTCTAAGTTGTTTATTTAAGCACATTCCTTGGATGTCTTTCTCAATACTCACGTCTAGAGTCAATATCGCGTAGGGTAGACTCTATCCACTGCTGGATGAGGGGTGCAGGAGGGGTAGGGGGGTACAGGGGTGGTGGGAGGTGTACACATATTAATGTTTAACCTATCTAGGTGACTCTTAGCGAAAGACCAAAATAAAATGTAACGTACCTCGTGTGGCTAATTCAGTGACGTGATTCCTTGCGAAAGGTTTCTGTTTTGTGTTTTAACATCTCAACACAACTCCTGTTTCATGTGCAGACACACACATGGACTTACACACAAACATTGACCCACACGCACAAAGACATCGACTTTAGACACACATACATGGAGTTACACACACATATGGACTCACACACACACACATAGACTCACACACACACACATAGACTCACACACATGGGTGTGTGTGTACACACAGGTGAGAGGGGGAGGGAGGGGAGGTGGGAGGGGGAGGGAGGTGGGAGGTGGGAGGGGAGGTGGGAGGGGGAGGGAGGAGGTGGTGGGTGGGGGAGGTGGGAGGAGGAGGGAGAGAGAGGGAGGGGGAGGTGGGAGGGGGAGGTGGGAGGGAGGGGGAGGTGGGAGGGGGAGGTGGGAGGGGGAGGTGGGAGGGGGAGGGAGGTGGGAGGGGGAGGTGGAAGGGGGAGGGCGGGTGAGGTGGGAGGGAGGGGAGGTGGGAGGGAGGGGGAGGTGGAAGGGGGAGGGAGGTGGGAGAGGGGGGAGGGCGAGGCATGGAGGGGGGGAGGCGTCTGCCAATGGAAGGAGACGGAGGGGGCAGCTGCTGCCCAATGAGCGATGTTCACCAGGAGGGGGGGGGGGGTGACGCCGGTGACCGGCTGTCTGACCCCCACCCACCAGCCCTCAGCACCTCCCAACAAACCCCCCTGAGCCTGACCCACTCACCCCACCACGACACCGCGTCACGTACACTACTACTACTACAGCTACAACTACTACAACTACTACAGCTACTATTACAGCTACTACAACTACTACAGCTACTACTACAACTACTACTACAGCTACAACTACTACAGCTACAGCAGCAGCAGTGGCTCTGTCGGGAGTCGGTGGCTCTTCCCTCCCCTCTCCTGCTGCTCCTCCAGTGCGCGTGTGTACACGGACATTCATCGATATTAGCAGCATCACCATCACCACCAGCACCATCACCATCACCACCATCACCTCCACCAGCACCATCATCACCACCATTACCACCATCACCCACCATTACCACCACCACCACCACAACCACCACCTCCACCACTACCACCATTACCATCACCACCACCTCCACCACCACCACCACCATCACCACCACCACCACCATCACCACCACCATCACCACCATCACTACCACCACCACCACCTCTACCACCACCATCACCACCACCTCCACCACCTCCACCACCACCTCCACCACCACCATCACCACCACCACCATCACCACCACCATCACCACCACCACCATGTCCAAGGCACTCTGCGTGTCCGCTCCGCCGGAGAGAATTCGCGAGCGGCTGGAGTTGAGCGTCGCGGCTCTGCGGGAACTGCGGCTCCTGCGGGAGCAGCACGAGGCGACGGTGCGACAGGCGCTCGCCCTGACACCACCGCCCCCGCAGCAGCAGCAGCAACAGCGGCTGCAGCAACAGCGGCAGCAGCAACAGCAGCAGCAACAACAGCGGCAGCAACAGCAGCAACAGCAGCAGCAACAGCAGCAGCAGCAACAGCAACAGCAGCTGCTGCAGCAACATCGGCAGCAACAGCAGCAGCAGCAACAGCAGCACAACAGCCAGCAGCAACAGCAGCAGCAGCGGCGGTGCTATGGCCGGGGCCCAGGACGGTCGGACGGGAAGGCGGATGATGATCCGGAGGAGGATCAGCCGGTGAGTGAGTAGCGAGCGAGTCGGGAAGAAAGAGTGAGAGAGACCGTGCGCGCACGCGTGTCGTGACGTGTGTCGGTGTCGTGACGTGTGTGCGGTGTTGTGTGTCGTGTGTGCGGTGTTGTGTGTCGTGTGTGCGGTGTTGTGTGACGTGTGTGTGCGGTGTTGCGTGTCGTGTGTGCGGTGTTGGTGTCGAGTGTGTGGTGTTGTGTGTCGTGTGGTGTGTGCGGTGTTGCGTGTCGTGTGTGCGGTGTTGCGTGTCGTGTGTGGTGTGTGCGGTGTTGCGTGTCGTGTGTGTGTGTTTGCGTGTCGTGTGTGGTGTGTGCGGTGTTGCGTGTCGTGTGTGCGGTGTTGCGTGTCGAGTGTGTGGTGTTGTGTCGTGTGTGTGTGTGCGGTGTTGCGTGTCGTGTGTGCGGTGTTGCGTGTCGTGTGTGGTGTGGTGCGGTGTTGCGTGTCGTGTGTGTGTGTTGTGTGTCGTGTGTGGTGTGTGCGGTGTTGCGTGTCGTGTGTGCGGTGTTGCGTGTCGTGTGTGGTGTGTGCGGTGTTGCGTGTCGTGTGTGCGGTGTTGCGTGTCGGTGTGGTGTGTCGGTGTTGCGTCGTGTGTGCGGTGTTGCGTGTCGTGTGTGGTGTGTGCGGTGTTGCGTGTCGTGTGTGTGGTGTTGCGTGTCGTGGTGGTGTGTGCGGTGTTGCGTGTCGTGTGTGCGGTGTTGCGTGTCGTGTGTGTGGTGTTGTGTGACGTGTGTGTGCGGTGTTGCGTGTCGTGTGTGTGGGTTGTGTGTCGTGTGTGTGCGGTGTTGCGTGTCGTGACGTGGTGTGCGGTGTTGCGTTTTGTGTGTGCGGTGTTGCGTGACGTGGTGCGGTTGTGTGTCGTGTGTGCGGTGTTGCGTGACGTGTGTGTGCGGTGTTGTGTGACGTGTGTGCGGTGTTGCGTGACGTGTGTGTGGTGTTGGTGACGTGTGTGCGGTTTGCGTGACGTGTGTGGTGTTGTGTGACGTGCTGTTGCGGTGTTGCGTGTCGGTGTGCGGTGTTGCAGTTCGTGTGTGCGGTGTTGCGTGACGTTGTGTGGCGAGTGTTTGAGTGACGTGTGTGCGGTGTTGCAGTGACGTGTGTGTGGTGTTGTGTGACGTGTGTGCGGTGTTGCGTGACGTGTGTGCGGTGTTGCGTGTCGTGTGTGTGGTGTTGCGTGAGTGTGTGTGCGGTGTAAGTGTCGTGTGGCGGTGTTGCGTGACGTGTGGTGTGCGGTGTTGCGTGTCGTGTGTGCGGTGTTGCGTGACGGTGTGGTGCGGTGTGCGTGTCGGTGTGCGGTGTTGCGTGACGTGTGTGCGGTGTTGTGTGTCGTGTGTGTGGTGTTGTGTGACGTGTGTGCTGGTGTTGCGTGTGGTGTGTGCGGTGTTGCGTGACGTGTTGTGCGGTGTTGCGTGTCGTGTGTGCGGTGTTGTGTGTCGTGTGTGCGGTGTTGTGTGTCGTGTGTGTGGTGTTGTGTGTAGGTTGTGTGTGGTGTTTGCGTGACGTGTGTGCGGTGTTGCGTGTCGTGTGTGTGGTGTTGTGTGTGTCGTGTGTGCGGTGTTGCGTGTCGTGTGTGTGGTTGTGTGTCGTGTGTGCGGTGTTCGTGTCGTGTGTGTGGTGTTGTGTCGTGTTGTGGTGTTGCGTGTCGTGTGTGCGGTGTTGCGTGACGTGTGTGGTGTTGCGTGACGTGTGTGCGGTGTTGCGTGTCGTGTGTGCGGTGTTGTGTGACGTGTGTGTGCGGTGTTGCGTGTGTGTGTGCGGTGTTGTGTGACGTGTGTGCGGTGTTGCGTGACGTGTGTGTGCGGTGTTGCGTGACGTGTGTGCGGTGTTGCGTGACGTGTGTGGTGTGTTGTGTGACGTGTGTGCGGTGTTGCGTGTCGTGTGTGCGGTGTTGCGTGTCGTGTGTGTGCGGTGTTGCGTGACGGTGTGTGCGGTGTTGCGTGACGTGTGTGTGCGGTGTTGTGTGACGTGTGTGCGGTGTTGCGTGACGTGTGTGTGGTGTTGTGTGACGTGTGTGCGGTGTTGCGTGACGTGTGTGCGGTGTTGCGTGTCGTGTGTGCGGTGTTGCGTGACGTGTGTGTGCGGTGTTGCGTGTCGTGTGTGCGGTGTTGCGTGACGTGTGTGCGGTGTTGTGTGTCGTGTGTGCGGTGTTGTGTGACGTGTGTGTGCGGTGTTGCGTGACGTGTGTGCGGTGTTGCGTGACGTGTGTGCGGTGTTGTGTGTCGTGTGTGCGGTGTTGCGTGACGTGTGTGTGCGGTGTTGTGTGACGTGTGTGCGGTGTTGCGTGACGTGTGGTGTGTTTGTGTGACGTGTGTGCGGTGTTGCGTGACGTGTGTGGTGGTTGTGTACGTGTGTGCGGTGTTGCGTGTCGTGTGTGCGGTGTTGCGTGTCGTGTGTGTGCGGTGTTGCGTGACGTGTGTGCGGTGTTGCGTGACGTGTGTGCGGTGTTGCGTGACGTGTGTGTGGTGTTGTGTGACGTGTGTGCGGTGTTGCGTGACGTGTGTGCGGTGTTGCGTGTCGTGTGTGCGGTGTTGCGTGACGTGTGTGTGCGGTGTTGCGTGTGTGTGTGCGGTGTTGTGTGACGTGTGTGTGCGATGTTGCGTGTCGTGTGTGCGGTGTTGCGTGACGTGTGTGCGGTGTTGCGTGTCGTGTGTGCGGTGTTGCGTGACGTGTGTGTGCGGTGTTGCGTGTCGTGTGTGCGGTGTTGCGTGACGTGTGTGCGGTGTTGGTGTCGTGTGTGGGTGTGTGTGACGTGTGTGCGGTGTTGCGTGACGTGTGTGCGGTGTTGCGTGTCGTGTGTGCGGTGTTGCGTGACGTGTGTGTGCGGTGTTGCGTGTCGTGTGTGCGGTGTTGCGTGACGTGTGTGCGGTTTTGTGTGTCGTGTGTGCGGTGTTGTGTGACGTGTGTGCGGTTTTGTGTGTCGTGTGTGCGGTGTTGCGTGACGTGTGTGCGGTTTTGTGTGTCGTGTGTGCGGTGTTGCGTGACGTGTGTGCGGTGTTGCGTGACGTGTGTGTGGTGTTGCGTGTCGTGTGCGGTGTTGCGTGACGTGTGTGCGTGTGTTGTGTGTCGTGTGTGCGGTGTTGCGTGACGTGTGTGCGGTGTTGCGTGTCGTGTGTGCGGTGTTGCGTGACGTGTGTGCGGTGTTGCGTGTCGTGTGTGCGGTGTTGCGTGACGTGTGTGCGGTGTTGCGTGACGTGTGTGCGGTGTTGCGTGTCGTGTGTGCGGTGTTGCGTGACGTGTGTGCGGTGTTGCGTGTCGTGTGTGCGGTGTTGCGTGACGTGTGTGCGGTGTTGTGTGTCGTGTGTGCGGTGTTGCGTGACGTGTGTGTGCGGTGTTGCGTGACGTGTGTGCGGTGTTGCGTGACGTGTGTGCGGTGTTGCGTGACGTGTGTGCGGTGTTGTGTGACGTGTGCGGTGTGCGTGACGTGTGTGTGCGGTGTTGTGTGACGTGTGTGCGGTGTTGCGTGACGTGTGTGTGCGGTGTTGCGTGACGTGTGTGTGCGGTGTTGCGTGTCGTGTGTGTGCGGTGTTGCGTGACGTGTGTGTGCGGTGTTGCGTGACGTGTGTGCGGTGTTGCGTGGCGTGTCTATGGTGTGTGTGCGTGTCGGTGTGTGCGGTGTTGTGTGACGTGTGTGTGCGGTGTTGCGTGACGTGTGTGTCGGTGTTGCGTGTCGTGTCTATGGTGTTGTGTGGCGTGTCGTGTGTGTGCGGTGTTTGTGACGTGTGTGTGCGGTGTTGCGTGTCGTGTGTGGTGTTGTGTATCGTGTGTGTGTGTTGCGTGACGTGTGTGCGGTGTTGCGTGTCGTGTCTGTGGTGTTGCGTGTCGTGTTGTGCGGTGTGCGTGTCGTGTGTGCGGTGTTGCGTGTTTGTGTACGTGTGTGCGGTGTTGCGTGTTGCGTGTCGTGTCTGTGGTGTGCGTATCGTGTGTTGCGTGTCGTGTCGTGTGTGCTGCACTATGAACCTGCGCTCACGGCCAACACCGGTGACGATTATCAGAACCGGCCCTGGGCCTCACCTAGGTCGACTCAGCCTCAAATGAGTACTGGTGCGGTGTGTGAACATCGCCACTGGGGATACAAAGGCGCCCGGGCGTGGTGCTGCCACCCACCCCCTCGTGTGCCGTTCTGGCCTTCATAGGTGCTCGCTAACAGCACCCTACAGTCTGTTAAGGCTAGACGGGGGATCTTAGTCTCTTGCAGAGTTGTTGTCATGTTTGTGCAGAGGATACATGGGAGTGGTGGCGCAGTGCTTAGCGCACTCTACCAGTTCAGATGACGTCTGCGGGCCAGGAATCCCAACTCGGGTGAGCGGATTCGTACAGCGCAGTTGCGCCAACCGCTGCGCCACCGCTCTCCCTTGGAAGGTCGTGTAGGAAGGTCGTGTTTGGAAGGAAGGCCGGGCTCCTACAGGGGTCGAGTGTGAGAGGAGA
>NW_026890814.1:0-64365 GCF_015708825.2 Lethenteron reissneri | reverse complement strand
ACACGTGGAAAATGTGTCAACACATTCGTACACACAGCACTGTAATACACAAAGGTCTAAATACACACGAGACTTTCTGCTATAGACTGAAATGCGATCATGGCTGCGTTACAATATAATAAACAACGCTTACAAACGATACCATCCAGATGGGTATCCACGGCAATTGTAACAATTTTAATTGATCGAATATAACAATTCACCTTCGTTGTCTAGACACACCCTGATCAACAAAGGTCCTTAAACATATTCATAAAACCACATCAACACGATATGAAACATGCACCTCTTCGTATAAGTATATCTCGATCAACAATATATTATACTGTATTTCACAGGTAAGGCCGATAACTTGATCACAGTTTACAGGCCATTGGAAATGTGCAAAATCCTACTTCGGCTTAAGCACAATGGCCACATGAGATTAGGTTTGTTAGATATGAGGAGCGTTACATGCGAGAATAACTGAATGCAAGGAAGTTTATGAAGAAAATGTAAATGATTCTAGAGAGATTTCATAAATGGGAAGAATAATCTCAAACAGTGTGCCGTAGCAAATGCAAACAAATGGAATTAAATAAACTAAACTAATGTCTTCACTACACTCATTAAACATGGGGCCACTATTTAAAATATTATTAATAATTCCAAGCTTTTGGGGTGGAAACAGAAGGAATTAGAATTGAATGCGTTTTTTTTCAAAAGTATAACGTAATTCAGGGCATCGTGTGTGTATGTACAAAGCGGTGTGAATGCACATTTGTGTATGTATCTACACCACTGCGCATGCCCACTCGTGTGTGGGTGTGTGTACATGGGAGTGTATACTCGTGTATTGTTATAATTTTGTGTCGTACAAAGAATTGAGGGCAACGTGGTAATGAATGCGGCACCACAACAGGGAACTACAGGGATGCGACTCCCCGCTCGTGGTGCTAAATGAATGAAAACAGCGCCACTGAGCAGACAGAGCCCCGCCCCTACAGCTCGTGAGTGTGACGTAGTGAGTGTGACCAGCGGACTGCCACGATGCTGCCAGGTAAGGGTAAACTTGTGTGATGGAGATGCTTCACCTGAAACTCGCCTCCACACGTGTTCGCTATGAACATTGTAGCAATAAGGGACGATCAGTCATCTTTAACATATCAGGTCTTTATTGTTCTGCAAGTATATTAACGTTAAAACTCGTAGAAACACATGCACACTCGTGTGTGAATGTCTCCTCGTCCGTGTTTTTTAAAGGAAGGATATGGTTGCAATAACGTATGATCAGTCATCTTTAAAAACAAAGCAGATCTTTATTAATCTGCAAGCATTTTAAAGTTAAAACTCGCACCTATCCATCACCACCACCCATCAAATTAACACAGCTATAAATATAGATATGTAAATTGACACAAACATAACAGACACACAAATAAACAATCTCTTTCACGACTTAATAATAACATAGTCCATATTGTCCGTGCCAGGCTAGGTGCACACAGACAAATCCATTGCACAATAATTTACATGTAACTCAAATTCACACTTAGTACTACCACCTCACTCACTTAAACATAACTACATAGATTAAGAAAACCATTAATTTAATAGTAAATAAACCAACAAGATGGTGTTTATACGCTTGCAATTTAATGAATGGAATACAAGTTCATAATTCAAATTATACAAACATAAAAAATAATGAATATGAAGCCTGAGGCCGAGGTGTATGGCAGGCCTAACGGCCAGGCCTCCCTTCTGTCCTCGTCGCAGGAATGGCGACATCAAAGAGCACAAAGCAAGGGTGCAAATGTTGAATTTCTGTAGCGTAATTTAGACTGATTAGAGACTACAAACACTACGTACACGATGTAAACACAGCTACACAACGCACACACACTCGCCACACTTTCTCGACAAAACACGAACTGCACACTCTCACTCTGCCACACACTCTGCCACACTCTCTCTTTCTCACTAACTCAATGTCTATCACTAACTCACTGTCTCTCACTAAGTTAAGTCACTGTCTCTCACTAACTCACTGTCTCTCACTAACTCTCACTAACTCACTGTCTCTCACTAACTCACTGTCTCTCACTCACTCACTGTCTCTCACTAACTCACTGTCTCTCACTAACTCACTGTCTCTCACTAACTCACTGTCTCATTCTATCACACTCACTGACTCACTCTGCCACACTCACTCAAGCTCTAACGCACTCAATCTCACACACACTTATTCACTCACACCCACTCAATCAATCTCTCACCCACTCACTCAATCTCTCACCCACTCACCCACTCGCTAATCTCTCACCCACTCACCCACTCACTCACCCACTCACCCACTCACCCACCCATTCACTCACCCACTCACCCACCCACTCACTCACCCACTCACCCACTCACTCAATCTCTCACCCACTCACCCACCCACTCACTCACTCTCTCACCTAATCACTCACTCAATCTCTCACCCACACACTCAATCTCTCACCCACCCACTCACCCATTCACTCACCCACTCACCCATTCACTCACCCACTCACTCACCCACTCACCCATTCACTCACCCACTCACCCATTCACTCACCCACCCACTCACCCATTCACTCACCCACTCACCCATTCACTCACCCACTCACTCACCCACTCACCCATTCACTCACCCATTCACTCACCCACTCACTCACCCACTCACCCATTCACTCACCCACTCACCCATTCACTCACCCACCCACTCACTCAATCTCTCACCCACTCACCCATTCACTCACCCACTCACCCACCCACCCACTCACTCACCCACTCACTCACTCACCCACTCACCCACCCACTCACCCATTCACTCAATCTCTCACCCACCCACGCACCCACTCACTCAATCTCTCACCCACTCACCTAATCTCTCACCCACTCACCTAATCTCTCACCCACTCACCCATTCACTCACTCACCCACCCTCTCACCCACTCACTCAATCTCTCACCCACTCACCCATTCACTCACCCTCGCTGTGTAGACCACGGAGTCTGAAGTCGAACCCAAGCCCTGCTGTTTCCGGTCCCGCGCACAACCAGCACTGCACCACGTGATGCGCCAGCCGGGATCGTGGGGGGCGGAGCCTCGCCCTAGTGACGTCACCTCTGTTACGTCACAGCCACGCCTCCACCCACAGTCGAGAGGAATGCACACGAGGGAGCAGCAGAAGAAGCCTTTTGAGAGCGAATCCTCAACGAGGTGAGCGACCCTGTTGATTTTACATTTCGACCACAAACTAAAGCTTCATTACTTTTATATGTTCATAATTCAATTTTCAGCAATCAAATTAGAAAAAAACGCCACTTTTTTCAAATTTTCTTGCTGTGGATTTCACACCTGATGACGATTGCTTGTGTTGCAGTCGAAACGTCGTGATAATTTTATTGTTTTATATTTTTATTATTTTATTGTTTCCCTTCTATGTGACTTCACTGAAAGAACCAAGAATATGAATCCCTGCAGTCACGAAAGCTTTAATTAAAAATTCTAATTAGAACTGTTAGATAGGATACTTGGCATTCTCTGAAATGTTGCTGTTACTGTCGTTGTTTAGACCCCAAGCGAGTCAGCATTTAAAACAAGCTTAACTAATCCGTTTAAATCTCATAGAATATTAATAACATGTATACAATTATTGTGTTCTGATTGCTGGTACAATTGTGCCCTACATTACATGTATTGAATGTTATTCAACATATGAGGAGGAGTCTGCCTTTAAGTTCAGACCCTAGCCACTGCCATAGTTGCCTCCAATCTGTGATGTCACAGCCACATGGGTGGTACCTCTGACATCAAGTGACCTACGACGTCATGCTCGTATTATAACAAATAATTAAAGTATGGTCATATGACCCTAATGACCCACAAGGCATATGGGTCCTCTATCAAGCAGTCGATTAATACAAATGGGCTGTACATGAACATGCATGTCGGGATTAGAGGTGAAATATCATTGTTAAGTCTGGTGATTATGTTTAATGGAATAGGCAGTTGGAATAAACATGTTCGTGTGGGTGGATGAGTGAGTGATCGGGCGCACACATGAGTGGGAAAACAAGCGAGTGAGTGGGCTTTTAAAGCAACAGTCACGATAGTCTTCTTGATTCTATCGGTAAAGTCACGTAGAAAGAAAATAATAAAATGATAAAAATAAAACATAATAAAATACAATGCTCACGACGTTTCGGCCACAACGCAAGCAGCCGTCCTCAGGTGAAGAATAGGGCTGTCGAAAAGACAGCGTCTGAATGAACACCACCAAGCTTGGCAGCGTATATTTAAGCTGGGTTAGAGTGGGAAGGGCGCCTTGACAAAGGTATTTGCATATCAACAGATGAATTTAGCATATTTATGGAAAATGTATATGGGATTAGTCACTACTTGTGAAATGCGTAGGAGGTGGGGGGGGGGGGTCTCAAAGTCATATTATGCCATTGCATTATGTAGGATTAGCAGCAACAACAAAAGTCACGATAGTGTTTTAGTTTTGAAGCTTTCGTGACTGCAAGGATTCATACTCTTAGGTTTTTTTTCGGTAAAGTCACGTAGGGAAAAAAAATTAGCTTTACAATATTTATAATAATATGAATAAAAAAGAATAACTCACGACGTTTCGGAGGCAACACAAGCTTCCTTCATCAGGTGTAAAAAGGCACAGCAAAATAACTGTAGAATAACTGTAACATAACTGTAGTTATTTTGCCTTTTTACACCTAACTACAGTTATTTTGCTGTGCCTTTTTACACCTGATGAAGGAAGCTTGTGTTGCCTCCGAAACGTCGTGATATATTATTTTATTTCTATTATTATTTATATTTTTATCATTAATTATTTTTATTATTTATCTATTTTTACCTACGTGACTTTACCGAAAAAAACCTAAGAGTATAGTCACGATAGTGATTGGATTGATACAATGAGTGGTCAAATATGTATTAATTAGGAGGATGAGTGATTCAAAAGTTTGCTAAATCTGAGCGTTGTTCCAACCTCCCCAGGCCATCCAACTTCAAACAAAATCTACTCGTTCCCAACAACATGGACAGACAAATCACGTGGGCTGAGATCTTGGATGAATATGAGGGTAAGTCCCAGATACCTGCATCACATGGATTATATGCGGAGGAGGAGACTCCTTGATGAATTACTTTTCGTAGACATGGCTTGGTGGTAATGGGAAGACGTAATGATCGAGTGTGGCAAAGAGGATGGGTTTATATTTGAGTTGTTGCCATCTTTGTTCAAACTGGGGTCTCAAGCTTATGTAATTTACGATCTCTCCGCCCCCGCCCCCTCTGTATATTTAAGGCCTCGTCACAGAGACGACCTCTCTCTTTCTGCCAATACGTGTTCTCTCTCTGCGTGTCTTTGTGATGTCTGTCTGCTTGTGTGTCTGTCTATAGTTTTCTGGTTAGATTTTTGTTGCTATTTATTTTATACCTGATGATGATTGCTTGTGTTGCAATCGAAACGTCGTAGTATGCTATTATTTAATTTATTATTTTATCTTTATACGTGACTTAACCTAAAGAACCAAAGAATAATTCCTCCAGTCACGAAAGCTCCAAAATTGAGATTGCCGACAAAAACATGACTTGTAAAGTTTTACTGCCATGTGATGACTATTTTTCAATAGCAGGTCCTGTTGTGTGGTAAGCGGTAATTACTGGGATCTCAAAATTAGTTCTGTGAGACTCCATGTCCTTCGTTCTCTAATTAATAACTCGTACTTTGAATGCATTTTCTGTTCTTCATAGCCCGGGAGTCGGCGTGCCAGTCGACCACGTGGGGGGACGTTATGGATAAGGTGGACCCTTTCCCAGGCCAAAGTTACAAGAATCGCTCCCCAAAGGTGTGTATGGGTTCTAGATTTGAAGCTTTCGTGACTGCAAGGATTCATACTCTTAGTTATTTCGGTAAAGTCACGTAGGTATAAAATGAAATAAAAATTAATAAAAATAAAATAATAAAAATCACGACGTTTCGGAGGCAACACAAGTCTCCGTCCCAGGTGGGACCGTCACAGCTGAATTTGCTGTATCAAGTGAGGCAGGGATTCCAAGATGCAAGTTCTTAAATACAAGTTAAGGAGGGAGGAGGGGGGAGGAGCTTATCAGAATGTGGTAGCCAATGAATGGAACGTATTGGGAGGGGGGGCGGGGCTAAAAGAGAGCACGATGTGTATGGGGTCTGTGGGGTTAAAACACACGACATTCTCTCGACAACGAGCACACCATGTCACCTCACCAGCACACCAAAATATCACGACACCAACTCTCCCCATCACCTTCTCATCACACTACACGACCACCAATTCAATACACCATATTAGAGCCTCATCATGCCTCTATACCATCACAATACACCATCTCTCTAGAACATTCCACTACTTCTCCTCTCCATATCGCAACACCATGTCCCGACACCATCACCGCATCTCTTCACCGTCCCGCTCATGCAGGCACTTGAAGTGGCCATTTATTACCAATGAAGACAGAATGATATCAGGCAGTCACATTAATTATGTCTGTGATTTGATTGGAAGTTACCATTCCAGTTCCAAACTATGGGCGCTGCAGTGAAGTTTGTCCAGAGTTTGGGCTTCCAGATATTTATAATGGGACATTCTGTGAAAACTATTGCCAGTGATGATTATTGCCAACAATTGCTATGAAACCGCCACAATCGAGCAAAGTCTTGAGTGCATGCATGGGGTTTATGGGGATATATGAGGATGTGACATGTATTTTCATTCTATAGGAGTTGGGATATTTAGGGGTTAGTACTACACGTACAATGTGATACAAGTATTGATGGATAAGGCATTGTGTTAACAGCAGGTGATAGTGTATATTCAAGTGTGTACTAAGCAAGTTTGAATGACTGAATGTGGATGGCTGCATCTGTACATACATGTGTGAGTATGTTTTTTTGTTTGGGTTTATGTGCACGTCCACGTTTGCGTGCCTGTGGGTATGAATGTTTTCTTGCATGTGCATGTCTGAATGTTCTTTTGCTTATCTTTGCTTGATCAGAGGATAATTGGGGAGTTGAAGGACGTCAGCGGGATGAAGCATCTCCAGGAAAAGAACCTTAGCAAAGAAAGATGCACCATGGAAGAGGAGCGCCTCTTTGAGGTGCAGCGCATTGCCAGGGCGAAGTGCCGCACAGATGAGAAGTACTTCCGAGACTATCTCCTCAAGAAGCGCCTCATTCAAGTGAAGTACTTCATTGATGAGAAGCATCATCTCGAGATGATGTGTCCTGAGGAGAAGAATCTGGAGGAGGAGGAGAAGTGTCTCGCCAACGTGAAACGCGTCGAGGAGGAGAAGCGCCTTGAGCAGGAGCAGCGCCTTGCCAGCATTGCAACCATCACCACCACCGCTACCGCCGGCAACTCCACCCCCACCCCTGCCACCACCACCGCCACCACCACCACTGCCACCACTGCCACCGCCACCACCACCGCCACCACCACCCCCACTGCCACTGATGCTGTTGCCGCCACTGCCACAAAACCCGCCGCCACCACCACCGCCACCACCGCCACGACCGCCGTCACCACCGCCACCACAGCCACCACCGCCAACGCCACAACTGCCGCCACCGCATCCACCGCCACCACTGCCACTGACGCTGTTGCCGCCACTGCCACAAAACCCTCCGCCACCACTGCCACCTCCACCACTGCCATCACCACCACCGCCGCCACCACCACCACCGCAGTAACCACCACCGCCGCCACCACCGCCGCCACCACCACCGCCACCACCGCCGCCACCGACACCGCCGCCGCCACCACTACCACCGCCGCCACCACCACCACCGCTGCAACCACCACCGCCACCGCATCCACCTCTGACACTCCTGTACAGGGCCCGATTGCTCCAAGCTTTGGAGAAGAGGGCTTCCAAGCAGAGAAGATGGATAAGAAGACAGAGGTGGAACAGGAAGAGGAGAAGGTGGAGGAAGAGGTTGAGGAGGAACAGGAGGAGGGAATGGAGAAGACAGAGAATGGAGAGAAGATGGTGGTGGAGGATGAAGAGGAGGAGATGGAGGACGAGACAAAGCAGGAGGTGGAGGAGGTGCAGGTGGTGGAGGTGGTGATGCAGGGAAAGAAGAGGAAGCGAGGGGGCCTTGCTCGCGTGGCGAGAGCGATCACCTCCCTCCTCCGCCGCGTGCTGCTTTGTGGTGGCATGTCCACCCAGAGCCACTCCTGTAAAGAATAAGGTTCAATACCATTGTTGTTGCTGGCACTTTAAACTTTGTGAAATAAACCCATGATGACACAACATAACGTTGAATTGCTTGCAAGTGTAATAAAGGACTCGTTCACTGGGTCTGTCTCCGTTGTCCTTTATTTGGGTTCTTTACACTTGTCCCACACGGCCCTCGCTCAGAGCCTCCCCGCTTAGCAGCTCGACAGCTGCCTTCGCTCACGTAGCCTTTCGCGCTCCTGCAGCTCCGCTGTGCAGTCCTCCGGCTGCTCTCACTGCAGCTCCACCGCTGCTCCCTGTTCCCCCGTGCTCGTCACCGCTGGCCGACGGTGCCGAGTCTTACTGTGTGTGGCGATCTCGCCACTCTCCAACCTCCGCACTGTGTGGCCTCACTCTGTCTCTATTCCCAACACTCTCCCGTTTCTTCCGGTATCTCTCCCTTAAGACCTCATCCCTCTCTCTCACGTGACCTAACTCCTCCCCCCGTGACGTCATATCCGCGAGGCCGTTTATGCCCGCATTACACAAGTATACTACTGTTTGTATGTACATGGATCTGTACTTTTGTGTATGTCCACTCGTGTGTGGGTGTGTGTACATGGGAGTGTATATGTGTACTCGTGTATGATTATGCATTGGAACAAACAAATTGTTTTTATATTGTGTCGTACAAATAATTTAGGGGAAACGTGGTAGGAATGCGCCACCTCAACAGGGAACTACAGGGATGAGACTCCCCGCTCGTGGTGCTAAATGAATGAAAACAGCGCCACTGAGCAGACAGAGCCCCGCCCCTACAGCTCGTGAGTGTAACGTAGTGAGTGTGACCAGCGAACTGCCACGATGCTGCCAGGTAAGGGTAAACTTGTGTGATGGAGATGCTTCACCTGAAACTCGCCTCCACACGTGTTCGCTATGAACATTGTAACAATAAGGGACGATCAGTCATCTTTAACATAGCAGGTCTTTATTGTTCTGCAAGTATATTAACGTTAAAACTCGTAGAAACACATGCACACTCGTGTGTGAATGTACAACGCTGTATATACAGTCGTGTTTGGATGCACACTCGTGTGTGTATGTCTACTCGTCCGTGTTTTTTTTAAAGGAAAACTATGGTAGCAATAACGTACGATTAGTCATCTTTAAAAACAAATCAGGTCTTTATTAATCTGCAAGAAAACTCACGTTAATACTCGTATCGAAATCTTTATTAATACGCAGGCTCAAACAGGAAAGGAACTAGGCAAATTATTTCCCAATAGGAATTTAACAGTTAAAAGATATTCTTGAAATCAAACACGTAAACGTCGATTTCCCCTTTGACGTCCTTTTCGACTGAAGCCATTCGTCCAAAGTATAAAATTGTTGTCATTCTGAAATAAGTGAACACTTCTGGAACTTTAAAGGAAGACATTCATCTGAACACATTATAGAGTATTCACAACATCACTCTAGCTTGAAGTCCTAGAAATCACCGAAAAATATATATAAGCGACACGAATATGACTCTCCAGCCACTCCACTATATCAAGCCATCTATCAGGATGCAACTGCATGGGGTCGAAAGAGGAATTTCGTTGAGGACTCATGACAACATTTTTACTCTTTGTTTGATGATGCCTGTGAAGTGTTGCTGACCGTGAAAATGCTTCCAACACATAGAGCAATCAAACGGTTTTGTTAAAAGAATTACACCAGTTTGTAGTGCTGGAAATCACTGATATAATCAATTGCACCTAATAAATTGATCTAACAGAGACACAAACGTGCACATTCCAGGACTTTACCAGAAGTACTCAATACTTTGATTATCCAGCCACTCCAGCAGCCATTTCTCATTATCAACCTGCATGGGGTCGAAATAGGAATTGTCGTCAGGGCTCAGTACATCCACTACATCCACGCATCTCTCAGGATCCACCTGCATAGGTTCGAAAGATGCATTTTTTAGGACTCATTGCAGCACTCTGTATTTCTCCTTTTGATTTCACTTTCATTGCGGATCTTCTCATGCTTGTTTCGGGGTGATGACCGTGTCCTCTCCAACGGAGAACAATTGAATGGCTTCTCGCCCGTGTGTGTTTTCTGGTGACGATGAAGATTTGATTTCCGTGAAAATGGCTTCCCACACAGAGAGCAATTGAACGCCTTCTCGCCCGTGTGTGTTTTTTGGTGAGTGTGAAGATCTGCTTTACGGGCAAATGCCTTCACACAGAGCAATTGAATGGCTTCTCACCCGTGTGTGTTTTTTGGTGATTGCGAAGAGTTGATGAATCTGCAAATGACTTCCCACACACAGAGCAATTGAATGGCTTCTCACCTGAGTGTGTTTTCTGGTGATTGCGAAGAGTTGATGAATCTGCAAATGCCTTCCCACACACAGAGCAATTGAATGGCTTCTCGCCCGTGTGTGTTTTTTGGTGACTTTGAAGAATTGTTTTCCATGCAAATGCCTTCCCACACACAGAACAATGGAATGGCTTCTCGCCCGTATGTGTTTTCTGGTGTCTGTTAAGAGTTGATTTCCGCGAAAACGCCTTCCCACACACGGAGCAATTGAAAGGCTGCTCACCCGTGTGTGCGTGGCGCTGCGGAGAGTTGTTCTGCTCCATGTGACTGATTCTTCAGAGCAGAGTAACAGTCGCGGGTGTTGTTGATTATTAAAGGCAAACTCTAAGCTGTGTGGATGTCTGGCTCAAATCGCCAATATGCAAATTCTTACCAACGTCTAACTGAGACACAGTAACGTCTCGTAAGTGTTGATGCACGGCGTATCGATGACCCTGGAACCCGTCTGAAGAGATCACCACGAATTCTCCCGAAGCGAAGTCGCCAACCAGTCGCCAAGCAATCGTGCTCACCAGGCTGGGTCTCGTGGAAGAAGGTTTATCTGCAGAGCGAGGAGTCGAGCGTCTATCCTCAGCAAAATCCCTCTCGAAATAACCTTGAGGTCTGATTTTAAGCCCCTTATAACTTCGCTCTCGCATTCAAATCCTTTATTCTCAACTTGGCCTATCATGGACTTTGCATTCAATTGTTAATTTTTACATTAACAATCTGCATATCTAGCAACATAATACATATCACTGCATAATTGTACACCTCCGTTTGAATAAGGATGTGCATCTCCATGCATAATTCCGTGCTTCGTGTTAATTTTCTAATATTCACCCCCCAATGTCCTCTAAACTGCTGCAAGTTTAGAGGATGATAAAGTGACATACAGTCTGAAGTATCAAAATTGGTGATCTCGAGCTTGATTTGGAATAAGATGTGCAAGTTTATACTGTACTGACTTTGTTTTATAAATATATTTAAGGACAATCGTGTTGAGCGGGGTGCTTCTAGAAAACGAGTGTTTTATATTATAATTCCTGCCGTGAACTTTGAATGATCATCTGAATGGTTTAGCTTGTAAGCATGGTTTATTATAGTGCCCATATTAAAGGTTTTTTGGGTTAGATCGCTTAAATATATAAATGTGTCGTTAAAACCCGACACCACCCGACACAGCCAACTACTACGGATTGTCACGTAAACAGAACATGCAGATTTGTCACTAGTACAGCACACTGGTGTGTTGGAGAGCCAAGCCACAACATTTACAATCTGAGCACGACGTTTCGTCTGTAATTAAAACTAGCCTCATCAGTCGACAGCCAGATTTGGGAAGTCTCACTGTTTCGTTCCTTATATAGAAGCATAGATGTGTTGACCACGCAGCTGCGCTCTTGCACAATGTGGGGGATGGGGGGGATTACTGAGGGAATGTACATTACGCGTGTGCATTATGCGAGCCCTTTGAACTTGTCCTTCCTGTCTATTCTGTTTATTAAAATAATTTGCTAATATTTAACCTGTGAAAATAATCACAAAACGTTGTTATCCTGTTACACTGCTGTGTGTATGAACATGCTCAGTGTAGTGGTAGTGTAGTGGTAGTGTAGTGGTAGTGTAGTGGTAGTGTAGTGGTATAGTAGTGGTAGTTTAGTGTTAGTGTAATGGTAGTGTAGTGGTAGTGTAGTGGTATAGTAGTGGTAGTGCAGTAGTAGTGTAGTGGTAGTGTAGTGGTAGTGCAGTGGTAGTGCAGTGGTAGTGTAGTGGTAGTGCAGTGGTAGTGCAGTGGTAGTGCAGTGGTAGTGCAGTGGTAGTGTAGTGGTTAGCACGCAGCTCAATTCTCGCTCACGTTAAATTCTTGCTCAACATCAGCGACGATTACCTGATCCGGTCCTGGGCCTCAAGGAGGCTGCCTCTGACACCTCCCTATGGTGGAAAGGAGCCAGGAGGCGCCGTCTCGCTTCCTCTCCCCTGACGACGACGGTGTCAGGCCGGCGGTGGCCCACGACGCTCGGTGTCGAGCTTCACCTTGAAGTCGGCTTTCTAGGGAATGTGGCCCAACAGTGGGTGGCAGACAATGCCACGTAAGGCTACAAGTGCCTTCAGGGTGTGCGAGTGTTAGGGAACGCGTAGGCTCAGGTGTGAATGTCGGGATGAAAGGGTCATCCTGTGGTGTATCGCCTGCGCATTGGATGGTCCCAGAGATATGCTGGGTGGGTGATCTAAAATATTCAAAACAAACCAACCCCTCTTGAAATGCCTTAAGTTTTGGCTGATCAAAATTATAATAGTGGCGGCGATAAAGTGAGCCTGGACAAGTAGGCACGAACCAAAAGCGGCGCATTTATATCCCCGCTCTAACCCCACGGTCCTCCCGAGCTGCTACTTACAGCTGGAAGCTTTCAGGAATTCAACAGTTAAAAAATCAATACGTAAACGTCGAATAATCATACTCTGTATATATATGAATCCATTGAGAGGGCAGATCCAGCAGTGGATAGTGTGATTCTAATACGACCACAATGTGATACTAGTGATTATAATGCAATTTAAATCCCGCAGCTCGCAGATCTGGTTCCATTATAGATACATAAAAAATGTATGCATTCGAGCCCAGTGTGATTCAAATACAGGATATTATGAAAGGCATATGACTAATCAGCCTTGCCTGCATTTCTACACTCATGTTCACCTTCAGTGCAGGCAGGAACAACCACCACTCCACGCCTGGGGCATACAGCTTCCCACAGCTCACCGTCACGGTTCCATGCCCCTCCATTATTTTGTTCAGAAGAAGAGCCACTCTCCCTGTTGTTTGGCATTCCCCTGCCACGAGTAAAGTTCTGTAAAAACAACCCCCTACCTCATCGGCGGTGCCGGACGGAAACGCTGTGGTGCATTCACCATGAAAACACGTGCAAAATATATGCACGCATACATACACACAGCACTGTTAATGCACAGCAGTGTTAATACACAAGATACTTTATGCTATAGACTGAAATGTAATAATGGGTGCGTTACAATATAATAAACAACGCGTACAAACTATACCATCTAGATGGGTAAAAAACAGCAATGATAACACGTTTTAACTGATCTACTATAACCAATAACCTTCGTTGTCCAGACACAACTTCATCAACAAGAGTCCTCAAAAATATCCATTAAACAAAGTCACCCCGCTATGAAGCATGCACCTCTTAGTATAAGTATATCTCCATCAACATTGCGGCATATTATACTTATTTTCACAGATAAAGCCGATAAATTGATCACAGTTTACAGGCCATTGTAAATGTGCAAACTAACAACATGCACATAATTATTCAAGGAGATGCCCATCCCTATTCAAACGGAAGCGAACGATGATTCAGCATATTCCTACTTCGGCTTAAGCACAATGGCCACATGAGCTTAGGTATGTTGCTAGATATGAGGAGCTTCAGTACCGTGAATAGCAATTGAATGCAAATAAGTTCATGAACAAAATTATTCCAGCGAGATTTCATAAATGAGAAGAATAATCCGTATTAGTGTGCCGTAGCAATGGCAAGCAAATGGAAGTATGAACGTGAAAAAGACTTCATGCAAATAAACTAAACCTATGACTTCAATACACTCATTAAATATGAGGCCAATATTCCTAATTTTATTAATAATTCCAAGCGTTTGGAGTGGAAACAGAGAAGGAATTAGAATCGCACGCTTTTCTGTCATTAGCAATAACGTGCTTCAGTGATGTGGGGCATCGTCGTCAGCTTAACCTGTGAAAATAATCACAAAACCCCACTTACCAAGTAAACTACTGTTTGTACGTACATGGATCTGTACATCTGTGTATGTCCACTCGTGAGTTTATTTACACTCGTTGATGTGGATATGTACATGCGTGAATGTGTGTGTATAGGTATGTACAATAATTTGTGCGCACATTTGTTCGTGTAGTAGAACGCAATCCCTTTGTACGTACACTGCTGTATATGCACACTGATGTGTGTATGCGCACTTGTATGCATGTGCACCCGTGTGTATGTATGAAGCAGTGTGTATGCACATTCTACAACGCTGTGTATGTTCACTCGTGTGTGGGTCTGTGTACATGGGAGTGTATTTGTGTACTCGTATGTGATTATGCATTGGAACAAACAAATTGTTTTTATATTGTGTCGTACAAATAATTTAGGGGAAACGTGGTAGGAATGCGCCACCTCAACAGGGAACTACAGGGATGAGACTCCCCGCTCGTGGTGCTAAATGAATGAAAACAGCGCCACTGAGCAGACAGAGCCCCGCCCCTACAGCTCGTGAGTGTGACGTAGTGAGTGTGACCAGCGAACTGCCACGATGCTGCCAGGTAAGGGTAAACTTGTGTGATGGAGATGCTTCACCTGAAACTCGCCTCCACACGTGTTCGCTATGAACATTGTAACAATAAGGGACGATCAGTCATCTTTAACATAGCAGGTCTTTATTGTTCTGCAAGTATATTAACGTTAAAACTCGTAGAAACACATGCACACTCGTGTGTGAATGTACAACGCTGTATATACAGTCGTGTTTGGATGCACACTCGTGTGTGTATGTCTACTCGTCCGTGTTTTTTTTAAAGGAAAACTATGGTAGCAATAACGTACGATTAGTCATTTTTAAAAACAAATCAGGTCTTTATTAATCTGCAAGAAAACTCACGTTAATACTCGTATCGAAATCTTTATTAATACGCAGGCTCAAACAGGAAAGGAACTAGGCAAATTATTTCCCAATAGGAATTTAACAGTTAAAAGATATTCTTGAAATCAAACACGTAAACGTCGATTTCCCCTTTGACGTCCTTTTCGACTGAAGCCATTCGTCCAAAGTATAAAATTGTTGTCATTCTGAAATAAGTGAACACTTCTGGAACTCTACTTGTCCGTGTTTTTTCAAGGAAGGAAATGGTAGCAATAATGTACGATCAGTCATCTTTAAAAACAAATCAGGTCTTCATTGATCTGCAACAATATTAACGTTAAAACTCGCGTAAAAATCTTTATTAATTCGTTTTTCAAACAGTTAAGGAACTCGGAAAATTATTTCACTTTCAGAGGCCTCGTGGGCCGCTGTGGTGGCTACGAGACTTCCCTCCAGGACATTGCTCACATCCACCGCAGCGTTACCGTCCGTCACCGCCGATGAGGTAGCGGATTCTTTTCACGGAACTTTACTCGTGGATGGGGAATGCCAAACAACAGGGGGCTCTTCTTCTGAGAAAAAAAAAACGAATCAAGGGGGCGTGGGAGCGTGGCGTAAGGTGTGGAAAGCGCTAAGCCCCAGGCTACCGTGGGCACACCTCCCAATCAACGGGAGGCGAGGAGTGGTGGTTGCTCATGCATCCACCGAAGATGCATATAAGTCGAGTTAGATTCCTTCTCTGACCTCCTACATTATAATCCCACTATACTCGGATGTATGCATATGTATATATATATATATATTTGCGGACCTAGGGACGGATATGCGTACTGGGGGTGCGGGATTAGAATTGCACTATAATTATTAGGATCGCATTGTGGCCGCATTGTAATTTGCTGAATGTGCAATCTCAATGGATTGGAATAGCTATTTACAGTATTTATTAACAATTAACCGCACAATCCTAATCAAAACTTGTTGAGCATATTTATTTTATATTTATTGTGCCATTCAAATCCCGCAGCCCGCAGTTCGCATATAGATACATACACAATGCATTAATTCGAGCACAGTGTGATTCTATTACGGGATATTATGAAAGGCATATGACTAATCGGTCTTGCCTGCATCCCTGCAATGATGTTCACCTTCGGGGTAGGCATGAGCAACCACCACTCCTCGCCTGGGGCATACAGCTTCCCACAGCTCACCGCCACAGTCCCATGCCCCTTCGTTATTTTGTTCAGAAGAGCCACTCTCCCTGTTGTTTGGCATTCCCCTGCCACGAGTAAAGTTCTGTAAAAACAACCCCCTACCGCATCGGCGGACGGTAAAGCTGTGGTAACTGTGAGCAATGTTCCAGAGGGAATGCTCATAGCGATCACAGCGGCCCTCGAGGTCTCCGGACTGTTGCGAGGGACTGGTTACCCCTCCACATTTAATGCACTTACCGTGAAAACACGTGGAAAATGTGTCAACACATTCGTACACACAGCACTGTAATACACAAAGGTCTAAATACACACGAGACTTTCTGCTATAGACTGAAATGCGATCATGGCTGCGTTACAATATAATAAACAACGCTTACAAACGATACCATCCAGATGGGTATCCACGGCAATTGTAACAATTTTAATTGATCGAATATAACAATTCACCTTCGTTGTCTAGACACACCCTGATCAACAAAGGTCCTTAAACATATTCATAAAACCACATCAACACGATATGAAACATGCACCTCTTCGTATAAGTATATCTCGATCAACAATATATTATACTGTATTTCACAGGTAAGGCCGATAACTTGATCACAGTTTACAGGCCATTGGAAATGTGCAAAATCCTACTTCGGCTTAAGCACAATGGCCACATGAGATTAGGTTTGTTAGATATGAGGAGCGTTACATGCGAGAATAACTGAATGCAAGGAAGTTTATGAAGAAAATGTAAATGATTCTAGAGAGATTTCATAAATGGGAAGAATAATCTCAAACAGTGTGCCGTAGCAAATGCAAACAAATGGAATTAAATAAACTAAACTAATGTCTTCACTACACTCATTAAACATGGGGCCACTATTTAAAATATTAATAATTCCAAGCTTTTGGGGTGGAAACAGAAGGAATTAGAATTGAATGCGTTTTTTTTCAAAAGTATAACGTAATTCAGGGCATCGTGTGTGTATGTACAAAGCGGTGTGAATGCACATTTGTGTATGTATCTACACCACTGCGCATGCCCACTCGTGTGTGGGTGTGTGTACATGGGAGTGTATACTCGTGTATTGTTATAATTTTGTGTCGTACAAAGAATTGAGGGCAACGTGGTAATGAATGCGGCACCACAACAGGGAACTACAGGGATGCGACTCCCCGCTCGTGGTGCTAAATGAATGAAAACAGCGCCACTGAGCAGACAGAGCCCCGCCCCTACAGCTCGTGAGTGTGACGTAGTGAGTGTGACCAGCGGACTGCCACGATGCTGCCAGGTAAGGGTAAACTTGTGTGATGGAGATGCTTCACCTGAAACTCGCCTCCACACGTGTTCGCTATGAACATTGTAGCAATAAGGGACGATCAGTCATCTTTAACATATCAGGTCTTTATTGTTCTGCAAGTATATTAACGTTAAAACTCGTAGAAACACATGCACACTCGTGTGTGAATGTCTCCTCGTCCGTGTTTTTTAAAGGAAGGATATGGTTGCAATAACGTATGATCAGTCATCTTTAAAAACAAAGCAGATCTTTATTAATCTGCAAGCATTTTAAAGTTAAAACTCGCACCTATCCATCACCACCACCCATCAAATTAACACAGCTATAAATATAGATATGTAAATTGACACAAACATAACAGACACACAAATAAACAATCTCTTTCACGACTTAATAATAACATAGTCCATATTGTCCGTGCCAGGCTAGGTGCACACAGACAAATCCATTGCACAATAATTTACATGTAACTCAAATTCACACTTAGTACTACCACCTCACTCACTTAAACATAACTACATAGATTAAGAAAACCATTAATTTAATAGTAAATAAACCAACAAGATGGTGTTTATACGCTTGCAATTTAATGAATGGAATACAAGTTCATAATTCAAATTATACAAACATAAAAAATAATGAATATGAAGCCTGAGGCCGAGGTGTATGGCAGGCCTAACGGCCAGGCCTCCCTTCTGTCCTCGTCGCAGGAATGGCGACATCAAAGAGCACAAAGCAAGGGTGCAAATGTTGAATTTCTGTAGCGTAATTTAGACTGATTAGAGACTACAAACACTACGTACACGATGTAAACACAGCTACACAACGCACACACACTCGCCACACTTTCTCGACAAAACACGAACTGCACACTCTCACTCTGCCACACACTCTGCCACACTCTCTCTTTCTCACTAACTCAATGTCTATCACTAACTCACTGTCTCTCACTAAGTCACTGTCTCTCACTAAGTCACTGTCTCTCACTAACTCACTGTCTCTCACTAACTCTCACTAACTCACTGTCTCTCACTAACTCACTGTCTCTCACTCACTGTCTCTCACTAACTCACTGTCTCTCACTAACTCACTGTCTCTCACTAACTCACTGTCTCTCACTAACTCACTGTCTCATTCTATCACACTCACTGACTCACTCTGCCACACTCACTCAAGCTCTAACGCACTCAATCTCACACACACTTATTCACTCACACCCACTCAATCAATCTCTCACCCACTCACTCAATCTCTCACCCACTCACCCACTCGCTAATCTCTCACCCACTCACCCACTCACTCACCCACTCACCCACCCATTCACTCACCCACTCACCCACCCACTCACTCACCCACTCACTCAATCTCTCACCCACTCACCCACCCACTCACTCACTCTCTCACCTAATCACTCACTCAATCTCTCACCCACACACTCAATCTCTCACCCACCCACTCACCCATTCACTCACCCACTCACCCATTCACTCACCCACTCACTCACCCACTCACCCATTCACTCACCCACTCACCCATTCACTCACCCACCCACTCACCCATTCACTCACCCACTCACCCATTCACTCACCCACTCACTCACCCACTCACCCATTCACTCACCCATTCACTCACCCACTCACTCACCCACTCACCCATTCACTCACCCACTCACCCATTCACTCACCCACCCACTCACTCAATCTCTCACCCACTCACCCATTCACTCACCCACTCACCCACCCACCCACTCACTCACCCACTCACTCACTCACCCACTCACCCACCCACTCACCCATTCACTCAATCTCTCACCCACCCACGCACCCACTCACTCAATCTCTCACCCACTCACCTAATCTCTCACCCACTCACCTAATCTCTCACCCACTCACCCATTCACTCACTCACCCACCCTCTCACCCACTCACTCAATCTCTCACCCACTCACCCATTCACTCACCCTCGCTGTGTAGACCACGGAGTCTGAAGTCGAACCCAAGCCCTGCTGTTTCCGGTCCCGCGCACAACCAGCACTGCACCACGTGATGCGCCAGCCGGGATCGTGGGGGGCGGAGCCTCGCCCTAGTGACGTCACCTCTGTTACGTCACAGCCACGCCTCCACCCACAGTCGAGAGGAATGCACACGAGGGAGCAGCAGAAGAAGCCTTTTGAGAGCGAATCCTCAACGAGGTGAGCGACCCTGTTGATTTTACATTTCGACCACAAACTAAAGCTTCATTACTTTTATATGTTCATAATTCAATTTTCAGCAATCAAATTAGAAAAAAACGCCACTTTTTTCAAATTTTCTTGCTGTGGATTTCACACCTGATGACGATTGCTTGTGTTGCAGTCGAAACGTCGTGATAATTTTATTGTTTTATATTTTTATTATTTTATTGTTTCCCTTCTATGTGACTTCACTGAAAGAACCAAGAATATGAATCCCTGCAGTCACGAAAGCTTTAATTAAAAATTCTAATTAGAACTGTTAGATAGGATACTTGGCATTCTCTGAAATGTTGCTGTTACTGTCGTTGTTTAGACCCCAAGCGAGTCAGCATTTAAAACAAGCTTAACTAATCCGTTTAAATCTCATAGAATATTAATAACATGTATACAATTATTGTGTTCTGATTGCTGGTACAATTGTGCCCTACATTACATGTATTGAATGTTATTCAACATATGAGGAGGAGTCTGCCTTTAAGTTCAGACCCTAGCCACTGCCATAGTTGCCTCCAATCTGTGATGTCACAGCCACATGGGTGGTACCTCTGACATCAAGTGACCTACGACGTCATGCTCGTATTATAACAAATAATTAAAGTATGGTCATATGACCCTAATGACCCACAAGGCATATGGGTCCTCTATCAAGCAGTCGATTAATACAAATGGGCTGTACATGAACATGCATGTCGGGATTAGAGGTGAAATATCATTGTTAAGTCTGGTGATTATGTTTAATGGAATAGGCAGTTGGAATAAACATGTTCGTGTGGGTGGATGAGTGAGTGATCGGGCGCACACATGAGTGGGAAAACAAGCGAGTGAGTGGGCTTTTAAAGCAACAGTCACGATAGTCTTCTTGATTCTATCGGTAAAGTCACGTAGAAAGAAAATAATAAAATGATAAAAATAAAACATAATAAAATACAATGCTCACGACGTTTCGGCCACAACGCAAGCAGCCGTCCTCAGGTGAAGAATAGGGCTGTCGAAAAGACAGCGTCTGAATGAACACCACCAAGCTTGGCAGCGTATATTTAAGCTGGGTTAGAGTGGGAAGGGCGCCTTGACAAAGGTATTTGCATATCAACAGATGAATTTAGCATATTTATGGAAAATGTATATATGGGATTAGTCACTACTTGTGAAATGCGTAGGAGGTGGGGGGGGGGGGGTCTCAAAGTCATATTATGCCATTGCATTATGTAGGATTAGCAGCAACAACAAAAGTCACGATAGTGTTTTAGTTTTGAAGCTTTCGTGACTGCAAGGATTCATACTCTTAGGTTTTTTTTCGGTAAAGTCACGTAGGGAAAAAAAAATTAGCTTTTACAATATTTATAATAATATGAATAAAAAAGAATAACTCACGACGTTTCGGAGGCAACACAAGCTTCCTTCATCAGGTGTAAAAAGGCACAGCAAAATAACTGTAGAATAACTGTAACATAACTGTAGTTATTTTGCCTTTTTACACCTAACTACAGTTATTTTGCTGTGCCTTTTTACACCTGATGAAGGAAGCTTGTGTTGCCTCCGAAACGTCGTGATATATTATTTTATTTCTATTATTATTTATATTTTTATCATTAATTATTTTTATTATTTATCTATTTTTACCTACGTGACTTTACCGAAAAAAACCTAAGAGTATAGTCACGATAGTGATTGGATTGATACAATGAGTGGTCAAATATGTATTAATTAGGAGGATGAGTGATTCAAAAGTTTGCTAAATCTGAGCGTTGTTCCAACCTCCCCAGGCCATCCAACTTCAAACAAAATCTACTCGTTCCCAACAACATGGACAGACAAATCACGTGGGCTGAGATCTTGGATGAATATGAGGGTAAGTCCCAGATACCTGCATCACATGGATTATATGCGGAGGAGGAGACTCCTTGATGAATTACTTTTCGTAGACATGGCTTGGTGGTAATGGGAAGACGTAATGATCGAGTGTGGCAAAGAGGATGGGTTTATATTTGAGTTGTTGCCATCTTTGTTCAAACTGGGGTCTCAAGCTTATGTAATTTACGATCTCTCCGCCCCCGCCCCCTCTGTATATTTAAGGCCTCGTCACAGAGACGACCTCTCTCTTTCTGCCAATACGTGTTCTCTCTCTGCGTGTCTTTGTGATGTCTGTCTGCTTGTGTGTCTGTCTATAGTTTTCTGGTTAGATTTTTGTTGCTATTTATTTTATACCTGATGATGATTGCTTGTGTTGCAATCGAAACGTCGTAGTATGCTATTATTTAATTTATTATTTTATCTTTATACGTGACTTAACCTAAAGAACCAAAGAATAATTCCTCCAGTCACGAAAGCTCCAAAATTGAGATTGCCGACAAAAACATGACTTGTAAAGTTTTACTGCCATGTGATGACTATTTTTCAATAGCAGGTCCTGTTGTGTGGTAAGCGGTAATTACTGGGATCTCAAAATTAGTTCTGTGAGACTCCATGTCCTTCGTTCTCTAATTAATAACTCGTACTTTGAATGCATTTTCTGTTCTTCATAGCCCGGGAGTCGGCGTGCCAGTCGACCACGTGGGGGGACGTTATGGATAAGGTGGACCCTTTCCCAGGCCAAAGTTACAAGAATCGCTCCCCAAAGGTGTGTATGGGTTCTAGATTTGAAGCTTTCGTGACTGCAAGGATTCATACTCTTAGTTATTTCGGTAAAGTCACGTAGGTATAAAATGAAATAAAAATTAATAAAAATAAAATAATAAAAATCACGACGTTTCGGAGGCAACACAAGTCTCCGTCCCAGGTGGGACCGTCACAGCTGAATTTGCTGTATCAAGTGAGGCAGGGATTCCAAGATGCAAGTTCTTAAATACAAGTTAAGGAGGGAGGAGGGGGGAGGAGCTTATCAGAATGTGGTAGCCAATGAATGGAACGTATTGGGAGGGGGGGCGGGGCTAAAAGAGAGCACGATGTGTATGGGGTCTGTGGGGTTAAAACACACGACATTCTCTCGACAACGAGCACACCATGTCACCTCACCAGCACACCAAAATATCACGACACCAACTCTCCCCATCACCTTCTCATCACACTACACGACCACCAATTCAATACACCATATTAGAGCCTCATCATGCCTCTATACCATCACAATACACCATCTCTCTAGAACATTCCACTACTTCTCCTCTCCATATCGCAACACCATGTCCCGACACCATCACCGCATCTCTTCACCGTCCCGCTCATGCAGGCACTTGAAGTGGCCATTTATTACCAATGAAGACAGAATGATATCAGGCAGTCACATTAATTATGTCTGTGATTTGATTGGAAGTTACCATTCCAGTTCCAAACTATGGGCGCTGCAGTGAAGTTTGTCCAGAGTTTGGGCTTCCAGATATTTATAATGGGACATTCTGTGAAAACTATTGCCAGTGATGATTATTGCCAACAATTGCTATGAAACCGCCACAATCGAGCAAAGTCTTGAGTGCATGCATGGGGTTTATGGGGATATATGAGGATGTGACATGTATTTTCATTCTATAGGAGTTGGGATATTTAGGGGTTAGTACTACACGTACAATGTGATACAAGTATTGATGGATAAGGCATTGTGTTAACAGCAGGTGATAGTGTATATTCAAGTGTGTACTAAGCAAGTTTGAATGACTGAATGTGGATGGCTGCATCTGTACATACATGTGTGAGTATGTTTTTTTGTTTGGGTTTATGTGCACGTCCACGTTTGCGTGCCTGTGGGTATGAATGTTTTCTTGCATGTGCATGTCTGAATGTTCTTTTGCTTATCTTTGCTTGATCAGAGGATAATTGGGGAGTTGAAGGACGTCAGCGGGATGAAGCATCTCCAGGAAAAGAACCTTAGCAAAGAAAGATGCACCATGGAAGAGGAGCGCCTCTTTGAGGTGCAGCGCATTGCCAGGGCGAAGTGCCGCACAGATGAGAAGTACTTCCGAGACTATCTCCTCAAGAAGCGCCTCATTCAAGTGAAGTACTTCATTGATGAGAAGCATCATCTCGAGATGATGTGTCCTGAGGAGAAGAATCTGGAGGAGGAGGAGAAGTGTCTCGCCAACGTGAAACGCGTCGAGGAGGAGAAGCGCCTTGAGCAGGAGCAGCGCCTTGCCAGCATTGCAACCATCACCACCACCGCTACCGCCGGCAACTCCACCCCCACCCCTGCCACCACCACCGCCACCACCACCACTGCCACCACTGCCACCGCCACCACCACCGCCACCACCACCCCCACTGCCACTGATGCTGTTGCCGCCACTGCCACAAAACCCGCCGCCACCACCACCGCCACCACCGCCACGACCGCCGTCACCACCGCCACCACAGCCACCACCGCCAACGCCACAACTGCCGCCACCGCATCCACCGCCACCACTGCCACTGACGCTGTTGCCGCCACTGCCACAAAACCCTCCGCCACCACTGCCACCTCCACCACTGCCATCACCACCACCGCCGCCACCACCACCACCGCAGTAACCACCACCGCCGCCACCACCGCCGCCACCACCACCGCCACCACCGCCGCCACCGACACCGCCGCCGCCACCACTACCACCGCCGCCACCACCACCACCGCTGCAACCACCACCGCCACCGCATCCACCTCTGACACTCCTGTACAGGGCCCGATTGCTCCAAGCTTTGGAGAAGAGGGCTTCCAAGCAGAGAAGATGGATAAGAAGACAGAGGTGGAACAGGAAGAGGAGAAGGTGGAGGAAGAGGTTGAGGAGGAACAGGAGGAGGGAATGGAGAAGACAGAGAATGGAGAGAAGATGGTGGTGGAGGATGAAGAGGAGGAGATGGAGGACGAGACAAAGCAGGAGGTGGAGGAGGTGCAGGTGGTGGAGGTGGTGATGCAGGGAAAGAAGAGGAAGCGAGGGGGCCTTGCTCGCGTGGCGAGAGCGATCACCTCCCTCCTCCGCCGCGTGCTGCTTTGTGGTGGCATGTCCACCCAGAGCCACTCCTGTAAAGAATAAGGTTCAATACCATTGTTGTTGCTGGCACTTTAAACTTTGTGAAATAAACCCATGATGACACAACATAACGTTGAATTGCTTGCAAGTGTAATAAAGGACTCGTTCACTGGGTCTGTCTCCGTTGTCCTTTATTTGGGTTCTTTACACTTGTCCCACACGGCCCTCGCTCAGAGCCTCCCCGCTTAGCAGCTCGACAGCTGCCTTCGCTCACGTAGCCTTTCGCGCTCCTGCAGCTCCGCTGTGCAGTCCTCCGGCTGCTCTCACTGCAGCTCCACCGCTGCTCCCTGTTCCCCCGTGCTCGTCACCGCTGGCCGACGGTGCCGAGTCTTACTGTGTGTGGCGATCTCGCCACTCTCCAACCTCCGCACTGTGTGGCCTCACTCTGTCTCTATTCCCAACACTCTCCCGTTTCTTCCGGTATCTCTCCCTTAAGACCTCATCCCTCTCTCTCACGTGACCTAACTCCTCCCCCCGTGACGTCATATCCGCGAGGCCGTTTATGCCCGCATTACACAAGTATACTACTGTTTGTATGTACATGGATCTGTACTTTTGTGTATGTCCACTCGTGTGTGGGTGTGTGTACATGGGAGTGTATATGTGTACTCGTGTATGATTATGCATTGGAACAAACAAATTGTTTTTATATTGTGTCGTACAAATAATTTAGGGGAAACGTGGTAGGAATGCGCCACCTCAACAGGGAACTACAGGGATGAGACTCCCCGCTCGTGGTGCTAAATGAATGAAAACAGCGCCACTGAGCAGACAGAGCCCCGCCCCTACAGCTCGTGAGTGTAACGTAGTGAGTGTGACCAGCGAACTGCCACGATGCTGCCAGGTAAGGGTAAACTTGTGTGATGGAGATGCTTCACCTGAAACTCGCCTCCACACGTGTTCGCTATGAACATTGTAACAATAAGGGACGATCAGTCATCTTTAACATAGCAGGTCTTTATTGTTCTGCAAGTATATTAACGTTAAAACTCGTAGAAACACATGCACACTCGTGTGTGAATGTACAACGCTGTATATACAGTCGTGTTTGGATGCACACTCGTGTGTGTATGTCTACTCGTCCGTGTTTTTTTTAAAGGAAAATTATGGTAGCAATAACGTACGATTAGTCATTTTAAAAACAAATCAGGTCTTTATTAATCTGCAAGAAAACTCACGTTAATACTCGTATCGAAATCTTTATTAATACGCAGGCTCAAACAGGAAAGGAACTAGGCAAATTATTTCCCAATAGGAATTTAACAGTTAAAAGATATTCTTGAAATCAAACACGTAAACGTCGATTTCCCCTTTGACGTCCTTTTCGACTGAAGCCATTCGTCCAAAGTATAAAATTGTTGTCATTCTGAAATAAGTGAACACTTCTGGAACTTTAAAGGAAGACATTCATCTGAACACATTATAGAGTATTCACAACATCACTCTAGCTTGAAGTCCTAGAAATCACCGAAAAATATATATAAGCGACACGAATATGACTCTCCAGCCACTCCACTATATCAAGCCATCTATCAGGATGCAACTGCATGGGGTCGAAAGAGGAATTTCGTTGAGGACTCATGACAACATTTTTACTCTTTGTTTGATGATGCCTGTGAAGTGTTGCTGACCGTGAAAATGCTTCCAACACATAGAGCAATCAAACGGTTTTGTTAAAAGAATTACACCAGTTTGTAGTGCTGGAAATCACTGATATAATCAATTGCACCTAATAAATTGATCTAACAGAGACACAAACGTGCACATTCCAGGACTTTACCAGAAGTACTCAATACTTTGATTATCCAGCCACTCCAGCAGCCATTTCTCATTATCAACCTGCATGGGGTCGAAATAGGAATTGTCGTCAGGGCTCAGTACATCCACTACATCCACGCATCTCTCAGGATCCACCTGCATAGGTTCGAAAGATGCATTTTTTTAGGACTCATTGCAGCACTCTGTATTTCTCCTTTTGATTTCACTTTCATTGCGGATCTTCTCATGCTTGTTTCGGGGTGATGACCGTGTCCTCTCCAACGGAGAACAATTGAATGGCTTCTCGCCCGTGTGTGTTTTCTGGTGACGATGAAGATTTGATTTCCGTGAAAATGGCTTCCCACACAGAGAGCAATTGAACGCCTTCTCGCCCGTGTGTGTTTTTTGGTGAGTGTGAAGATCTGCTTTACGGGCAAATGCCTTCACACAGAGCAATTGAATGGCTTCTCACCCGTGTGTGTTTTTTGGTGATTGCGAAGAGTTGATGAATCTGCAAATGACTTCCCACACACAGAGCAATTGAATGGCTTCTCACCTGAGTGTGTTTTCTGGTGATTGCGAAGAGTTGATGAATCTGCAAATGCCTTCCCACACACAGAGCAATTGAATGGCTTCTCGCCCGTGTGTGTTTTTTGGTGACTTTGAAGAATTGTTTTCCATGCAAATGCCTTCCCACACACAGAACAATGGAATGGCTTCTCGCCCGTATGTGTTTTCTGGTGTCTGTTAAGAGTTGATTTCCGCGAAAACGCCTTCCCACACACGGAGCAATTGAAAGGCTGCTCACCCGTGTGTGCGTGGCGCTGCGGAGAGTTGTTCTGCTCCATGTGACTGATTCTTCAGAGCAGAGTAACAGTCGCGGGTGTTGTTGATTATTAAAGGCAAACTCTAAGCTGTGTGGATGTCTGGCTCAAATCGCCAATATGCAAATTCTTACCAACGTCTAACTGAGACACAGTAACGTCTCGTAAGTGTTGATGCACGGCGTATCGATGACCCTGGAACCCGTCTGAAGAGATCACCACGAATTCTCCCGAAGCGAAGTCGCCAACCAGTCGCCAAGCAATCGTGCTCACCAGGCTGGGTCTCGTGGAAGAAGGTTTATCTGCAGAGCGAGGAGTCGAGCGTCTATCCTCAGCAAAATCCCTCTCGAAATAACCTTGAGGTCTGATTTTAAGCCCCTTATAACTTCGCTCTCGCATTCAAATCCTTTATTCTCAACTTGGCCTATCATGGACTTTGCATTCAATTGTTAATTTTTACATTAACAATCTGCATATCTAGCAACATAATACATATCACTGCATAATTGTACACCTCCGTTTGAATAAGGATGTGCATCTCCATGCATAATTCCGTGCTTCGTGTTAATTTTCTAATATTCACCCCCCAATGTCCTCTAAACTGCTGCAAGTTTAGAGGATGATAAAGTGACATACAGTCTGAAGTATCAAAATTGGTGATCTCGAGCTTGATTTGGAATAAGATGTGCAAGTTTATACTGTACTGACTTTGTTTTATAAATATATTTAAGGACAATCGTGTTGAGCGGGGTGCTTCTAGAAAACGAGTGTTTTATATTATAATTCCTGCCGTGAACTTTGAATGATCATCTGAATGGTTTAGCTTGTAAGCATGGTTTATTATAGTGCCCATATTAAAGGTTTTTTGGGTTAGATCGCTTAAATATATAAATGTGTCGTTAAAACCCGACACCACCCGACACAGCCAACTACTACGGATTGTCACGTAAACAGAACATGCAGATTTGTCACTAGTACAGCACACTGGTGTGTTGGAGAGCCAAGCCACAACATTTACAATCTGAGCACGACGTTTCGTCTGTAATTAAAACTAGCCTCATCAGTCGACAGCCAGATTTGGGAAGTCTCACTGTTTCGTTCCTTATATAGAAGCATAGATGTGTTGACCACGCAGCTGCGCTCTTGCACAATGTGGGGGATGGGGGGGATTACTGAGGGAATGTACATTACGCGTGTGCATTATGCGAGCCCTTTGAACTTGTCCTTCCTGTCTATTCTGTTTATTAAAATAATTTGCTAATATTTAACCTGTGAAAATAATCACAAAACGTTGTTATCCTGTTACACTGCTGTGTGTATGAACATGCTCAGTGTAGTGGTAGTGTAGTGGTAGTGTAGTGGTAGTGTAGTGGTATGGTAGTGGTAGTTTAGTGTTAGTGTAATGGTAGTGTAGTGGTAGTGTAGTGGTATAGTAGTGGTAGTGCAGTAGTAGTGTAGTGGTAGTGTAGTGGTAGTGTAGTGGTAGTGCAGTGGTAGTGCAGTGGTAGTGCAGTGGTAGTGCAGTGGTAGTGCAGTGGTAGTGTAGTGGTTAGCACGCAGCTCAATTCTCGCTCACGTTAAATTCTTGCTCAACATCAGCGACGATTACCTGATCCGGTCCTGGGCCTCAAGGAGGCTGCCTCTGACACCTCCCTATGGTGGAAAGGAGCCAGGAGGCGCCGTCTCGCTTCCTCTCCCCTGACGACGACGGTGTCAGGCCGGCGGTGGCCCACGACGCTCGGTGTCGAGCTTCACCTTGAAGTCGGCTTTCTAGGGAATGTGGCCCAACAGTGGGTGGCAGACAATGCCACGTAAGGCTACAAGTGCCTTCAGGGTGTGCGAGTGTTAGGGAACGCGTAGGCTCAGGTGTGAATGTCGGGATGAAAGGGTCATCCTGTGGTGTATCGCCTGCGCATTGGATGGTCCCAGAGATATGCTGGGTGGGTGATCTAAAATATTCAAAACAAACCAACCCCTCTTGAAATGCCTTAAGTTTTGGCTGATCAAAATTATAATAGTGGCGGCGATAAAGTGAGCCTGGACAAGTAGGCACGAACCAAAAGCGCCGCATTTATATCCCCGCTCTAACCCCACGGTCCTCCCGAGCTGCTACTTACAGCTGGAAGCTTTCAGGAATTCAACAGTTAAAAAATCAATACGTAAACGTCGAATAATCATACTCTGTATATATATGAATCCATTGAGAGGGCAGATCCAGCAGTGGATAGTGTGATTCTAATACGACCACAATGTGATACTAGTGATTATAATGCAATTTAAATCCCGCAGCTCGCAGATCTGGTTCCATTATAGATACATAAAAAATGTATGCATTCGAGCCCAGTGTGATTCAAATACAGGATATTATGAAAGGCATATGACTAATCAGCCTTGCCTGCATTTCTACACTCATGTTCACCTTCAGTGCAGGCAGGAACAACCACCACTCCACGCCTGGGGCATACAGCTTCCCACAGCTCACCGTCACGGTTCCATGCCCCTCCATTATTTTGTTCAGAAGAAGAGCCACTCTCCCTGTTGTTTGGCATTCCCCTGCCACGAGTAAAGTTCTGTAAAAACAACCCCCTACCTCATCGGCGGTGCCGGACGGAAACGCTGTGGTGCATTCACCATGAAAACACGTGCAAAATATATGCACGCATACATACACACAGCACTGTTAATGCACAGCAGTGTTAATACACAAGATACTTTATGCTATAGACTGAAATGTAATAATGGGTGCGTTACAATATAATAAACAACGCGTACAAACTATACCATCTAGATGGGTAAAAAACAGCAATGATAACACGTTTTAACTGATCTACTATAACCAATAACCTTCGTTGTCCAGACACAACTTCATCAACAAGAGTCCTCAAAAATATCCATTAAACAAAGTCACCCCGCTATGAAGCATGCACCTCTTAGTATAAGTATATCTCCATCAACATTGCGGCATATTATACTTATTTTCACAGATAAAGCCGATAAATTGATCACAGTTTACAGGCCATTGTAAATGTGCAAACTCACAACATGCACATAATTATTCAAGGAGATGCCCATCCCTATTCAAACGGAAGCGAACGATGATTCAGCATATTCCTACTTCAGCTTAAGCACAATGGCCACATGAGCTTAGGTATGTTGCTAGATATGAGGAGCTTCAGTACCGTGAATAGCAATTGAATGCAAATAAGTTCATGAACAAAATTATTCCAGTTTAACACGTAGGCTTTCGCGACCAATGTTATTCATAATCAACGATTTTTGGGTTTAGATCGCGTTTATTTATAAATGTGTCGTAACCCTCCACCACCCGACACGGCCAATCAGTAAAAATGTGTCACGTTGACAAAGACAAATAGTTCACTGCTTTAGCCCACCGGTGTGTTGAAGCAACAACATTTACAATTTGAGTACGACGTTTCGCTGGTAATTGCAATCAGCATCATCGGGCAATTCGCCAGAATGGTGAGGCTCTCCTGTGTGTCCCGTTCTTATATAGAGCAGCAGCAGGGTGACGTCATCATTAACTCATTAACTCATCAGGTGCAAAGATTCAAAGGGGGAGTGATTGTAATTATATACTAGATTAGTAATCAGGCTATTGTTACGATGCGAGTTGTAGATTAGTAATCATTTGGAATGTGTTTTATTGTGATTATGCTACATTAGTAATCAGTTAGTGGTTGTTTCCCTTATAAGTAATTGTAATGTATCTTATTTAATAATACGCTTCCAGGCCGCACTAAGCCTGTAGCTGTCTGAGCGATTAAAGTTATTTCTGTTTCTCTCAATTTCAATCGATTCTCTAATTAGTCTTTGCCAGTAGTAACTAGTTTTACACAACACTTCCACGTTGTCAAAATCAATTGAGTGTCCCTGTTGGCATGCATGTTCTGCTACTGCCGACAGTTGTGTTTGTGATAGTTTAATATTTCTCTGGTGTTCTTTTAGTCTTACACTAACGTTATGCCCTGTCTGTCCAATATAGCATCTGCCACATACACAATTAATCCGATATACACCTTCTGTTGATAATTTAGGTAATTCGTCTTTAGTGCACGTTACTAGTTGTTGAATTTTGTGTACTGTACCAAATCTTACTGTAATGTTTTGCTTTTGCAAAACATGGGCTAATTTATCAGTCACTCCTGAGATAAATGGTATTTTTATTGTTTTAATAATCTGATCGCTTTCAGCAGTGTTGCTTTGCGATCGTGATTTGGCTTTTAGTGCTCTGTTAATTTGAGCATTATTGTAGCCATTCTGTCTTAGTGCTTCTTTAACATGTTTAATCTCTCTCACTAGACTTTCACCATCTGACACTGTTTTAGCCCGATGTATGAGCGTCTTGATAAGAGAGGATTTCTGAGCTGGGTGATGATGCGAATCTGCATTCAGATAGGCATCAGTGTGCGTTGGCTTTCTGTAAACGCTGTGTGTTATTTTACCGTTTGGGCCATGCCCAAGTAAAATATCCAGGAACGGGAGTGTGTTATTCACCTCCATTTCCATGGTGAACTGAATGGCCGGGTTTTGTGCATTGAGATGATTTAGAAAATCGTTAAGTGTATCTTTACCATGTGGCCAGACAACCAAAGTGTCATCCACATATCTAAACCAAAAGGATGGTTTTAATGTGCTCGAGGCAAGTGCTCTGGTTTCAAAGTTTTCCATGTACAAATTTGCTATAGCAGGAGATAAAGGAGAGCCCATTGCTGCTCCCTCCCTTTGTTTAAAGAATTCGCCTCTCCATAAGAAGTAAGTGTTATTTAAACAATGGTCTGCGAGTTATAGCAAATTTGTACATGGAAAACTTTGAAACCAGAGCACTTGCCTCGAGCACATTAAAACCATCCTTTTGGTTTAGATATGTGGATGACACTTTGGTTGTCTGACCACATGGTAAAGATACACTTAACGATTTTCTAAATCATCTCAATGCACAAAACCCGGCCATTCAGTTCACCATGGAAATGGAGGTGAATAACACACTCCCGTTCCTGGATATTTTACTTGGGCATGGCCCAAACGGTAAAATAACACACAGCGTTTACAGAAAGCCAACGCACACTGATGCCTATCTGAATGCAGATTCGCATCATCACCCAGCTCAGAAATCCTCTCTTATCAAGACGCTCATACATCGGGCTAAAACAGTGTCAGATGGTGAAAGTCTAGTGAGAGAGATTAAACATGTTAAAGAAGCACTAAGACAGAATGGCTACAATAATGCTCAAATTAACAGAGCACTAAAAGCCAAATCACGATCGCAAAGCAACACTGCTGAAAGCGATCAGATTATTAAAACAATAAAAATACCATTTATCTCAGGAGTGACTGATAAATTAGCCCGTGTTTTGCAAAAGCAAAACATTACAGTAAGATTTGGTACAGTACACAAAATTCAACAACTAGTAACGTGCACTAAAGACGAATTACCTAAATTATCAACAGAAGGTGTATATCGGATTAATTGTATATGTGGCAGATGCTATATTGGACAGACAGGGCGTAACGTTAGTGTAAGACTAAAAGAACACCAGAGAAATATTAAACTATCACAAACACAACTGTCGGCAGTAGCAGAACATGCATGCTAACAGGGACACTCAATTGATTTTGACAACGTGGAAGTGTTGTGTAAAACTAGTTACTACTGGCAAAGACTAATTAGAGAATCGATTGAAATTGAGAGAAACAGAAATAACTGTAATCGCTCAGACAGCTACAGGCTTAGTGCGGCCTGGAAGCGTATTATTAAATAAGATACATTACAATTACTTATAAGGAAAACAACCACTAACTGATTACTAATGTAGCATAATCACAATAAAACACATTCCAAATGATTACTAATCTACAACTCGCATCGTAACAATAGCCTGATTACTAATCTAGTATATAATTACAATCACTCCCCCCTTGAATCTTTGCACCTGATGAGTTAATGAGTTAATGATGACGTCACCCTGCTGCTGCTCTATATAAGAACGGGAGACACAGGAGAGCCTCACCATTCTGGCGAATTGCCCGATGATGCTGATTGCAATTACCAGCGAAACGTCGTACTCAAATTGTAAATGTTGTTGCTTCAACACACCGGTGGGCTAAAGCAGTGAACTATTTGTCTTTGTCAACGTGACACATTTTTACTGATTGGCCGTGTCGGGTGGTGGAGGGTTACGACACATTTATAAATAAACGCGATCTAAACCCAAAAATCGTTGATTATGAAAATTATTCCAGCGAGATTTCATAAATGAGAAGAATAATCTGTATTAGTGTGCCGTAGCAATGGCAAGCAAATGGAAGTATGAACGTGAAAAAGACTTCATGCAAATAAACTAAACCTATGACTTCAATACACTCATTAAATATGAGGCCAATATTCCTAATTTTATTAATAATTCCAAGCGTTTGGAGTGGAAACAGAGAAGGAATTAGAATCGCACGCTTTTCTGTCATTAGCAATAACGTGCTTCAGTGATGTGGGGCATCTTCGTCAGCTTAACCTGTGAAAATAATCACAAAACCCCACTTACCAAGTAAACTACTGTTTGTACGTACATGGATCTGTACATCTGTGTATGTCCACTCGTGAGTTTATTTACACTCGTTGATGTGGATATGTACATGCGTGAATGTGTGTGTATAGGTATGTACAATAATTTGTGCGCACATTTGTTCGTGTAGTAGAACGCAATCCCTTTGTACGTACACTGCTGTATATGCACACTGATGTGTGTATGCGCACTTGTATGCATGTGCACCCGTGTGTATGTATGAAGCAGTGTGTATGCACATTCTACAACGCTGTGTATGTTCACTCGTGTGTGGGTCTGTGTACATGGGAGTGTATTTGTGTACTCGTATGTGATTATGCATTGGAACAAACAAATTGTTTTTATATTGTGTCGTACAAATAATTTAGGAGAAACGTGGTAGGAATGCGCCACCTCAACAGGGAACTACAGGGATGAGACTCCCCGCTCGTGGTGCTAAATGAATGAAAACAGCGCCACTGAGCAGACAGAGCCCCGCCCCTACAGCTCGTGAGTGTAACGTAGTGAGTGTGACCAGCGAACTGCCACGATGCTGCCAGGTAAGGGTAAACTTGTGTGATGGAGATGCTTCACCTGAAACTTGCCTCCACACGTGTTCGTTATGAACATTGTAACAATAAGGGACGATCAGTCATCTTTAACATAGCAGGTCTTTATTGTTCTGCAAGTATATTAACGTTAAAACTCGTAGAAACACATGCACACTCGTGTGTGAATGTACAACGCTGTATATACAGTCGTGTTTGGATGCACACTCGTGTGTGTATGTCTACTCGTCCGTGTTTTTTTTAAAGGAAAACTATGGTAGCAATAACGTACGATTAGTCATTTTTAAAAACAAACAGGTCTTTATTAATCTGCAAGAAAACTCACGTTAATACTCGTATCGAAATCTTTATTAATACGCAGGCTCAAACAGGAAATGAACTAGGCAAATTATTTCCCAATAGGAATTTAACAGTTAAAAGATATTCTTGAAATCAAACACGTAAACGTCGATTTCCCCTTTGACGTCCTTTTCGACTGAAGCCATTCGTCCAAAGTATAAAATTGTTGTCATTCTGAAATAAGTGAACACTTCTGGAACTTTAAAGGAAGACATTCATCTGAACACATTATAGAGTATTCACAACATCACTCTAGCTTGAAGTCCTAGAAATCACCGAAAAATATATATAAGCGACACGAATATGACTCTCCAGCCACTCCACTATATCAAGCCATCTATCAGGATGCAACTGCATGGGGTCGAAAGAGGAATTTCGTTGAGGACTCATGACAACATTTTTACTCTTTGTTTGATGATGCCTGTGAAGTGTTGCTGACCGTGAAAATGCTTCCAAAACACAGAGCAATCAAACGGTTTTGTTAAAAGAATTACACCAGTTTGTAGTGCTGGAAATCACTGATATAATCAATTGCACCTGATAAATTGATCTAACAGAGACACAAACGTGCACATTCCAGGACTTTACAGGAAGTACTCAATACTTTGATTATCCAGCCACTCCAGCAGCCATTTCTCATTATCAACCTGCATGGGGTCGAAATAGGAATTGTCGTCAGGGCTCAGTACATCCACTACATCCACGCATCTCTCAGGATCCACCTGCATAGGTTCGAAAGATGCATTTTTTTAGGACTCATTGCAGCACTCTGTATTTCTCCTTTTGATTTCACTTTCATTGCGGATCTTCTCATGCTTGTTTCGGGGTGATGACCGTGTCCTCTCCAACGGAGAACAATTGAATGGCTTCTCGCCCGTGTGTGTTTTCTGGTGACGATGAAGATTTGATTTCCGTGAAAATGGCTTCCCACACAGAGAGCAATTGAACGCCTTCTCGCCCGTGTGTGTTTTTTGGTGAGTGTGAAGATCTGCTTTACGGGCAAATGCCTTCACACAGAGCAATTGAATGGCTTCTCACCCGTGTGTGTTTTTTGGTGATTGCGAAGAGTTGATGAATCTGCAAATGACTTCCCACACACAGAGCAATTGAATGGCTTCTCACCTGAGTGTGTTTTCTGGTGATTGCGAAGAGTTGATGAATCTGCAAATGCCTTCCCACACACAGAGCAATTGAATGGCTTCTCGCCCGTGTGTGTTTTTTGGTGACTTTGAAGAATTGTTTTCCATGCAAATGCCTTCCCACACACAGAACAATGGAATGGCTTCTCGCCCGTATGTGTTTTCTGGTGTCTGTTAAGAGTTGATTTCCGCGAAAACGCCTTCCCACACACGGAGCAATTGAAAGGCTGCTCACCCGTGTGTGCGTGGCGCTGCGGAGAGTTGTTCTGCTCCATGTGACTGATTCTTCAGAGCAGAGTAACAGTCGCGGGTGTTGTTGATTATTAAAGGCAAACTCTAAGCTGTGTGGATGTCTGGCTCAAATCGCCAATATGCAAATTCTTACCAACGTCTAACTGAGACACAGTAACGTCTCGTAAGTGTTGATGCACGGCGTATCGATGACCCTGGAACCCGTCTGAAGAGATCACCACGAATTCTCCCGAAGCGAAGTCGCCAACCAGTCGCCAAGCAATCGTGCTCACCAGGCTGGGTCTCGTGGAAGAAGGTTTATCTGCAGAGCGAGGAGTCGAGCGTCTATCCTCAGCAAAATCCCTCTCGAAATAACCTTGAGGTCTGATTTTAAGCCCCTTATAACTTCGCTCTCGCATTCAAATCCTTTATTCTCAACTTGGCCTATCATGGACTTTGCATTCAATTGTTAATTTTTACATTAACAATCTGCATATCTAGCAACATAATACATATCACTGCATAATTGTAAACCTCCGTTTGAATAAGGATGTGCATCTCCATGCATAATTCCGTGCTTCGTGTTAATTTTCTAATATTCACCCCCCAATGTCCTCTAAACTGCTGCAAGTTTAGAGGATTATAAAGCGACATACAGTCTGAAGTATCAAAATTGGTGATTTCGAGCTTGATTTGGAATAAAATGTGCAAGTTTATACTCTACTGACTTTGTTTCATAATTATATTTAAGGACAATCGTGTTGAGCGGGGTGCTTCTAGAAAATGAGTGTTTTATATTATAATTTCTGCCATCAACTTTAAATGATCATCTGAATGGTTTAGCTTGTAAGCGTGGTTTATTATAATGTCCATATTAAAGGTTTTTTGGGTTAGATCGCTTAAATATACAAATGTGTATTTGAAACCCGCCACCACCCGACAAAGCCAACTAGTAAGGGTTGTCACGTAGCAATAAGGGACGATCATCTTTAACATAGCAGGTATTTATTGTTCTTCAAGTATAATAACGTTAAAACTCATAGAAACACATGCACACTCGTGTGTGAATGCACACCGCTGTATATACAGTCGTGTTTGGATGCACACTCGTGTGTGTATGTCTACTCGTCTGTGTTTTTTTAATTAGAAATATGGTAGCAATAACGTACGATCAGTCATGTTTAAAAACAGGTCCTTATTAATCTGCAAGAAAACTCACGTTAATACTCGTATCGAAATCTGTATTAATACGCATGCTATTTCCCAGTTAAAACAGATTCTTAAAATCAAAAACGTAAACGTCGATTTCCCCTTTGACGTCCTTTTCCACTGAAGCCATTCGTCCAGAAGCCCAAGCCATCAAACACAGGAACAACGAACGTGCAATCCACACACACTCTGAAACCTATTATTTGAAGTGAATTAATTTATTACACAATGATGAAAATTAATGAACATGTTTAAAATATTGAGCAAAGTTGTGATCACAGACTTTCTCCAACTTTAGCTCAACAAGACCACTTAACCACGAGAGTAAAATCAGGAATTGAACCACCTCACAACCACTGCACATCACACCACATCAACAAGTAATCCGATCGGACGATAAAGCACCACCTTAACGTGACGAAGTCTAGAATAAACCTCAACACTCAAGACGCGGAATTCAACACAAACACCACGACACAATTAATAACAGGAATGGGCAAATCCTAAAACAAGACAGCACACCCAGATCAGTAGCTGTGAGAAGATGACAACGTATGGCAACTTCTACCATATCAGAACGGGAGACACAGCAGAGCCTCACCATTCTGGCGAATTGCCCGATGATGCTGGATGCAATTACCAGCGAAACGTCGTACTCAAATTGTAAATGTTGTGGTTTCACGCTTCAACACACCGGTGGACTAAAGCAGTGAACTATTTATCTTTTGTCAACGTGACACGTTTTTACTGATCGGCCGTGTCGGGTGGTGAAGGGTTACGACACATTTATTAATAACGCGATCTAAACCCGAAAACGTTGATCATGAATAATATTGGTCGCGACATCCTACGTGTTAAACATTCTACCATAAACACCACACATTTAACAGAGCCGATGATCCAACTACGAGACGAAGCAATATATCTATCGAAGTATAAAATTGTTGTCATCCTGAAATGAGTGAACACTTCTGGAACTTATCAGGAACACTTTTATCTGAACACAATGTAGAGCATTCACAACATCACTCTAGCTTGAAGTCCTAGAAATCACCGAAAAAAATATATAAGAGACAGAAATATGACTCTCCAGCCACTCCAATACATAAATCCATCTCTCAGGTTGCAACTGCATGGGGTCGAAAGAGGAGTTTCGTTTAGGACTCATGACAACATGTGTACTCTTTGTTTTATGATGCATGTGAAGTGTTGCTGACCGTGAAAATGCTTCCAACACACAGAGCACTCAAGCGGTTTTGTTAAAATAATGACACTAGCTTGGAGTAGTGCTGGAAATCACTGATATAATCAATTGCACCTAATACACTGATCTAACAGAGACACAAACGTGCACATTCCAGGACTTTAACAGAAGTACTCAATACTTTGATTATCCAGCCACTCCAGCAGCCATTTCTCATTATCAACCCGCATGGGGTCGAAAAAGGAATTGTCGTCAGGACTCATTACATCCACTACATCCACGCATCTCTCAGGATCCACCTGCATAGGTTCGATAGATGCATTTTTTTCAGGACTCATTGCAGCACTTTGTATTTCACCTTTTGTTTTCACTTCCCTATTTTTGCTGATCTTCTCATACTTGTTTCGGGGTGATGACCGTGTCCTCTCCAACGGAGAACAATTGAATAGCTTCTCGCCCGTGTGTGTTTTATGGTGTCTGTTAAGAGTTGATTTCCGTGAAAATGACTTCTCACACACAGAGCACTTGAATGGCTTCTCACCCGTGTGTGTTTTATGGTGTCTGTTAAGAGTTGATTTCTGTGAAAATGACTTCTCACACACAGAGCACTTGAATGGCTTCTCACCTGTGTGTGTTTTCAGGTGACTGTGAAGATGTGATTTCAGTGCAAATGCCTTCCAACACACAGAGCAATTGAACGGCTTTTCGTCCGTGTGTGTTTTCTGGTGACTGTGAAGATGTGATTTCTGTGCAAATGTCTTCCCACACACAGCGCAATTGAATGGCTTCTCACCCGAGTGTGTTTTCTGGTGAGTGTGAAGATTTTGTTTCAGTGAAAATGCCTTCCCACACATAGCGCAATTGAATGACTTCTCACCCGAGTGTGTTTTCTGGTGACTGTGAAGATGTAATTTCTGTGCAAATGTCTTCCCACACACAGCGCAATTGAATGGCTTCTCACCCGAGTGTGTTTTCTGGTGAGTGTGAAGATTTTGTTTCAGTGAAAATGCCTTCCCACACACAGCGCATTTGAATGGCTTCTCACCCGAGTGTGTTTTCTGGTGACTGTGAAGATTTGATTTCTGTGAAAATGACTTCTCACACACAGAGCAATTGAACGGCTTTTCGCCCGAGTGTGTTTTCTGGTGACTGTGAAAATGTGATTTCTATGCAAATTCCTTACCACACACAGAGCAATTAAATGGCTTCTTACCCGTGTGTGTGTGGCGCTGTGGAGAGTTTTTCTGCTCCATGTGACTGATTCTTCAGAGCAGAGAAACTGTCGCGGATGTTGTTGAGAGTTAAAGGCACCCTCTAAGCTGCGTGGATGTCTGGCTCAAATCGCCAAGAAGCAAACTCTTACCAACATCTAACCGATACACAGTAAGTCGGACTACACACGCGATTACCAGTTTATCCACTAACAAAGACACTTACTTGTTGATGCACGTCGTATCGATGTCCCTGTAACCCGTCTGAAGAGATTGCCACGAACTCTCCCGAAGCGAAGTCGCCAACCAGTCGCCAAGGCTGGGTCTCGTGGAAGAAGGGTTATCTGCAGAGCGGGGAGTCGAGCGTCTATCCTCAGCAAAATCCCTCTCGAAATGACCTTGAGGTCTGATTTTAAGCCCCTTATAACTTCGCTCTAGCATCCAAATCCTTTGTTCTCGACTTGGCCTATTATGGACTTTGCATTCAATTGTAATTTTTACATTAACAATCCGCATATCTAGCAACATAATACGTATGTACATCTCACTGCATAATTGTACACTTCCGTTTGAATAAGAATGTGCATCTCCATGCATAATTCCGTGCTTCGTGTTAATTTGCTAATATTCACCCCCCAATGTCCTCTAAACTGCTGCAAGTTTAGAGGATTATAAAGCGACATACAGTCTGAAGTATCAAAATTGGTGATTTCGAGCTTGATTTGGAATAAAATGTGCAAGTTTATACTCTACTGACTTTGTTTCATAATTATATTTAAGGACAATCGTGTTGAGCGGGGTGCTTCTAGAAAATGAGTGTTTTATATTATAATTTCTGCCATCAACTTTGAATGATCATCTGAATGGTTTAGCTTGTAAGCGTGGTTTATTATAATGTCCATATTAAAGGTTTTTTGGGTTAGATCGCTTAAATATACAAATGTGTATTTGAAACCCGCCACCACCCGACAAAGCCAACTAGTAAGGGTTGTCACGTAGCAATAAGGGACGATAATCTTTAACATAGCAGGTATTTATTGTTCTTCAAGTATATTAACGTTAAAACTCATAGAAACACATGCACACTCGTGTGTGAATGCACATCGCTGTATATACAGTCGTGTTTGGATGCACACTCGTGTGTGTATGTCTACTCGTCTGTGTTTTTTTATTTAGAAATATGGTAGCAATAACGTACGATCAGTCATGTTTAAAAACAGGTCCTTATTAATCTGCAAGAAAACTCACGTTAATACTCGTATCGAAATCTGTATTAATACTCATGCTATTTCCCAGTTAAAACAGGTTCTTAAAATCAAAAACGTAAACTTCGATTTCCCCTTTGACGTCATTTTCCACTGAAGCCATTCGTCCAGAAGCCCAAGTCATCAAACTGTTGTGTATATGCCCCCTTTTTATTTTTTTTTAATATTAATTTTTTTAAAGAATTATTCTGCCAACATAGATAATATCGTTTTTTTTAATAGACGCGGCCACGTGGGAACGAACACGCCCCCACACTTCCACAGAGGCCCCCACACTTCCACAGATGCGCGCATACCTCATTTCAAAGGAGAGAGGACATGAAAGGGGGGGCAATAAGGTAATAAAAACTCCCCTAAATTCACACAAGAGGAACAAGGGAGGGGGGGAATTGCAGGCGGGGGGGGGGGGGGTCAGCAGGACATCGTTTTGTTAAAAAAAAAACCACAGAACCAGGCACCATGGAGTAAGAGATAATTATATTCTGAACAAAGATAAGCCGGGATATCAGATTAAATAATCACAAGAAGTCAAATAATAAGTACGGAATTAAAGTAGAAGAGGAATCAAGGGCGGAGAAGGCTCTCAAAATTAACCAAACACAACACCCATGGGAAGCGAGCAACACGGCCGCCTTTGTCTTTCCGAGAGGATCTCCACACACAGGCACCAAGCTAGGAAATGACACCCATAAAGGGGGCAATGGCTCAAAGGAAATTAACACGTCTTCGAATAAATAAGCGCATGCGCCGGGTGCTCCCACCGTGGAAACAACCGCCTTTGTCTCCCCACAACACGGACAAACACGCACGCGAAACACACGGACGGACACACACACGGACGCAGATGGTCCACCCCCACAGGAAGGTTTTATGACACAGCTTTTGAACAACTCGGGAAGCCGAGTGGAATTTTCCGATATAAACCGAAGGAAAATCCATACAACTCAGATCGACAGGGGCTCTGGCCCCCATCACAGATCTCCAGGGCTGTGGCTCCATCTCTCCTCGTCGCCGCCAACGAAGAAGCTCCTGTCATTCAGAATGACGAGGTTTGCGGAGTAGCGACGCGTAGCTACAAGCCGAGGTCTGCACCACCTGAGAAGAATCGCTACCCTGAGTCGCAGAGCTGTGAGTGAAGCCAACAAAGACGCCAACGTCCACCCTGCCACGAACGAAGCATCGCTCCTCGTCAGAGTGACGACCAGCGAACAACCCGCAGGAAAGGCGGAGATCGCTGAACGAGCGCTGACCGTGCGCCACCTTGCGCCACCGTGCGCCACCTTGCGCCACCGTGCGCCACCGTGCGCCTCCGTGCGCCACCGCGCGCCATCGAGCGACAACGAGCGACACCTTGCGCCACCGAGCGACACCGAGCGACACGAGCGACCGAGCATCTTCAAGGACAGCATCGTGCCAACTCGTCATCTAGCAGTAGAAAGAGAGAGCGCACGAGCAGCACCAAGCCCCCGGAACCATCAAGCGCCAAGCAAGCAAGTTTCTTCAAGGAACATCGTGCCAACGCCGCTCAATCCAGCAGTGGAGAGAGAGAGAGAGAGCAAAAGCCGAGCGACACGCCGAGCGAGGGAGCAGCAGGAGCTGTTCGTATCCTCCCACACCACACAAGCTAACGACACAATTAATATTACGAGAGGACAACGCACACACAGCACGCACACGAATAAGACTTTCAAAAAGTGATCTTTGCGTTTCAAAAGGGTTGCCATTTCGAGGTGGTGCGTTCAATATCAACTGATCGTGCAAAGCAGTTGCTGCCGTCGAGTTGCATGAATAAGAAATGTTTTAGTCATTTTCGTTAACTGCATAATTTCGCCAATGAAGAAGTATTTTTAGTCATTCAATTTAGTTAATTGCATAATCTTGCCCATGAATTATTGACGCATGTTTAACCTGCATGATAGAATGTCACGTGCTTGTTAGAATAAAATTGTTATCACAGAAGCATATTGAGTGTTCTTTCCAAGTCCATGCAAAACTGTCTTATTCTTGACAACTGTATCCTGTGATGAGATCTGAACCTGGAGAATTAAAATAATATAAACACACTAAGATAATCAATAAATGTTTAATCGACGATAATCGTGTTATCCTGATTGATATAACCCTGGATTAACGAAACCAAGCCTAATTAACATAACTGCACACATTAACATAATCGCAAACATCTGCATAAATTACTACGATTATCATAATTTATGCATATAATTACACGCATTATCATAATTTATGCATGTTAATACACACACTATCATAATTAATGCGATTTGCGCATTTTTCGGAAAATTATTAATTTTTATTATTTTTATAAAAAATTTCATAACCAACATATACAACATAATGGGTGGCGTCGTCCGGGATCTCTCGCAGACAGTGTTTTGCATGGATGATGGAATGAATCACTTCGTGTTAACCAGAATATCAGGATCGAACATTGCATGGTGATTGTGAACGGGCGGAAAACTAAAAAACGCCCTCTAAGGTTAAAACCCAGAATAGCAGGTTAAAACAGAGACAGTGGAATTAAGATAATATCGTATCAAACCAATTGCATCCTCTGATAAATGGTGTTAGAGGTACGCACTCTGAATCGGAAAATAACAGATAGCTCGAGTCAAAATGACTACACTCTGTGAGATAATTGTTTTATATGCACTCTGAAAAGAAATGTCAAAGTAACTTCCGCCATAACTAAGATGCTAGGATTAAGAATAATTTTTGAATGGGTTACGGGATACGGGGAGCTCGTATTTAAACGTACCGACCAATCTGTTACAAAGCAGTACAGTCAGAGAGACATATGGGAAGGGAGCTGTATCGATAACACGAACACACCTCGGGGGAAACTAATTGACTGGATAAAATGTAACGAAGGCGAACACGATGCAAAAACTGCAGAGAAGGCAGGACAGGACTCATTCCTTCTCACACAGGCATACAGACAGGGATTGTGGAATGAGGGAAAATTTGGAAAGGAAACGGGAGAGAAATCAGTGCTCGCGACACCAGCGAAACTCACAGACGTGGATCCACAGAATAAATATGGAAGTGACATTAAATCACACTCTTGGGTACGTGGACAGAGTCCAGGGATTGATCGCACAAAAATTAAAGATATCGAACAAAAAATCCTTGACAAAGGGAAACCCTCACAATTCGAGAGAGGGAGGAAAAATGTTAAAGTAAAGTCGACAGGACATGCTCCACTAAGGGCAGAGGCAAAAACTGAAGGGAAATGGCAACACGAGCGACACGGCACTGGGCGCGCACACAGAAAATGCACACCACTTAAACACAAGCGACACAGCACAGACCAAAGTGACAGATTGCCTGATGATAACTTGTTTGATGATGACGCTGTCGGCGATCAACTTTCGGAATACCTATTCACCAGTAAAACCCTTAAATTGATGGACAAGGCTCTAGTCAGAATTCCCGATTTTGACCCCCACAATAAGACTATGGATATCCACACACATATTGCGACCGTAGAAGAGGAGGCAATGATTAGAGGGCTGAGGAGACGGGATGAAAAAGCGAGTTTGTTGAAACGGACCTTACATAAAGAATCCATTCCATGGGTAAAGTCACTGCCACACAAGGTTAGAAATGATTTTAAACAACTGAGCCTGGCAGTGATTCGGAAGTTTGGAGAATATTCGACACTCACTGAGGGGTTTTATGCTGTAAAATCGATGACCCAGGGCATGGACCAAGATCCACGTGACTACCTCGTCCAATTTAAAAGAGCGTATTACGCAGGCGATGTGAATCAATACCACGAAGGAGATAAAATGTTCAAAATTATGTTTTTTGAATCCTTGAGCCCAGAGATTACAGAAAGGGTGAGAATGGTTTTGAATCCAGAAACCGCATCCTTACGCCGCATAGAGAGCAAGGCGTACATGGCATGGTTATACAGAGCTAAGAATCATAATTCGGATCCAGAACACAGGGAGAGGGATGAGGAACCCAGCCTCTCAGAGAGGAATAAAAATCACCGAGCAGTCCCACAATGCAAGACGGAGCAGAAACGCACGCACACATGGCAAAATAACCCAGAGAGAGGTTGGCACGAGAATGAGAGCGGCACAAAGCCGAACATTCAGGAGAATCGCAGGAGGGGGAGGTTCAGAATAGAACCATACCAACACCCCATGCCACGACACACACAAGATCAAAATTACCCACAAAGATGGCGAGGTAACAATCCAGGAAAAATTTGGCACCCAAATGGGAGAAATACTGGGCTAAAAATGTACGAGAATCGCAGGAGGGAGAGGTTCAGAGCAGAACCATATCAACACCCCATCCCACGACACACGCAAGGTTCAAATTACGCACACAGATGGGAAGATAACCACCTAGCGGGAAGGTGTTACACAGACCGCGGAGGTATGGATGCGAACATTCAGGAGAATCGCAGGATGGGAGGTCAAACACAATCGATCCAATTCCGACCAATTCCTCCACCGGCTATACCAGGAGGGAATAGAGGAATAACACAGAATGCGGTCAAAATACGTGATGAACCATCCACAGTGAGTGCGAGCGAGCGGCCAACACGCGCCCCACCCGCCGAGGTGTTAAACCCTGAGCAGGCTGCAAGTGACAGGGCTGAATGGAAGAGTGATCGGACGGTGGATAGCAGACAGCAGAGACAAAGAGAGAACACAGAGACACGCCCTGAGGAGCGCAGGCGTGAGCCTTTGAATGGAAAATATCCAAGGGAAACCAAAAATTATGTGGATCGGAGTGCTAAAATGGAGACGAATGTCCATGACGTATCGGGAATGGTGTTGAAATCCAACACACTCGTAAAAACAAAGAGGGCAACATTACGAAGGACAGAATTAAATCGACACACTGACTCGGCAAATGTGCATGTAATCGCAGAGAGAGCGAATGCCACGAACCAAGTGTCAAAGTGGGTCGTGTGCGCGAATTCTGGTTACGTGCAGCACAATTTTTCACCACACACTCCCACGACGCGAGAGAGTGAGAGAGGAAACTACAAAAACGAACCCGAAAACCGTGATCAAATTATCAAAGTGATAAGTGGTAAACCAGGCAACATGAGGAAGGTAACGCATAAATGCGTTCGAAACCGCTACCTAGCGTTTCCCAGGATTTAACAAAAACAAAAATGAATGTTCGTCAGAGTTATGATGTATGAGAACCGATGTAACGCAATATCGATATTAACGTGTGTTATTTTCTTTGCTTAATTCAAATGTAACCAGGATTTAACAAAAACAAAAATGAATATTCGCCGGAGTTATGATGTATGAGAACCGATGTAACGCAATATCAATGTTAACATGTTGTTATTTTCTTTGCTTATTTCAGATGTAACCAGGTTAAGATTGTAATACGTGCACGCGCGTCGTAAGAAATAACCGCCGAGAGTAAGGGCGGCTGATGGGATGCATGACATAAAAAGGGGGCATTACTTTGTTTGAAAATTCGCCAGTGGCCAAATCGACCCCTGATAATTTTCAAAAGGGCGGACTGTTGTGTATATGCCCCCTTTTTATTTTTTTTTAATATTAATTTTTTTAAAGAATTATTCTGCCAACATAGATAATATCGTTTTTTTTAATAGACGCGGCTACGTGGGAACGAACACGCCCCCACACTTCCACAGAGGCCCCCACACTTCCACAGATGCGCGCATACCTCATTTCAAAGGAGAGAGGACATGAAAGGGGGGGCAATAAGGTAATAAAAACTCCCCTAAATTCACACAAGAGGAACAAGGGAGGGGGGGAATTGCAGGCGGGGGGGGGGGGGGTCAGCAGGACATCGTTTTGTTAAAAAAAAAACCACAGAACCAGGCACCATGGAGTAAGAGATAATTATATTCTGAACAAAGATAAGCCGGGATATCAGATTAAATAATCACAAGAAGTCAAATAATAAGTACGGAATTAAAGTAGAAGAGGAATCAAGGGCGGAGAAGGCTCTCAAAATTAACCAAACACAACACCCATGGGAAGCGAGCAACACGGCCGCCTTTGTCTTTCCGAGAGGATCTCCACACACAGGCACCAAGCTAGGAAATGACACCCATAAAGGGGGCAATGGCTCAAAGGAAATTAACACGTCTTCGAATAAATAAGCGCATGCGCCGGGTGCTCCCACCGTGGAAACAACCGCCTTTGTCTCCCCACAACACGGACAAACACGCACGCGAAACACACGGACGGACACACACACGGACGCAGATGGTCCACCCCCACAGGAAGGTTTTATGACACAGCTTTTGAACAACTCGGGAAGCCGAGTGGAATTTTCCGATATAAACCGAAGGAAAATCCATACAACTCAGATCGACAGGGGCTCTGGCCCCCATCACAGATCTCCAGGGCTGTGGCTCCATCTCTCCTCGTCGCCGCCAACGAAGAAGCTCCTGTCATTCAGAATGACGAGGTTTGCGGAGTAGCGACGCGTAGCTACAAGCCGAGGTCTGCACCACCTGAGAAGAATCGCTACCCTGAGTCGCAGAGCTGTGAGTGAAGCCAACAAAGACGCCAACGTCCACCCTGCCACGAACGAAGCATCGCTCCTCGTCAGAGTGACGACCAGCGAACAACCCGCAGGAAAGGCGGAGATCGCTGAACGAGCGCTGACCGTGCGCCACCTTGCGCCACCGTGCGCCACCTTGCGCCACCGTGCGCCACCGTGCGCCTCCGTGCGCCACCGCGCGCCATCGAGCGACAACGAGCGACACCTTGCGCCACCGAGCGACACCGAGCGACACGAGCGACCGAGCATCTTCAAGGACAGCATCGTGCCAACTCGTCATCTAGCAGTAGAAAGAGAGAGCGCACGAGCAGCACCAAGCCCCCGGAACCATCAAGCGCCAAGCAAGCAAGTTTCTTCAAGGAACATCGTGCCAACGCCGCTCAATCCAGCAGTGGAGAGAGAGAGAGAGAGCAAAAGCCGAGCGACACGCCGAGCGAGGGAGCAGCAGGAGCTGTTCGTATCCTCCCACACCACACAAGCTAACGACACAATTAATATTACGAGAGGACAACGCACACACAGCACGCACACGAATAAGACTTTCAAAAAGTGATCTTTGCGTTTCAAAAGGGTTGCCATTTCGAGGTGGTGCGTTCAATATCAACTGATCGTGCAAAGCAGTTGCTGCCGTCGAGTTGCATGAATAAGAAATGTTTTAGTCATTTTCGTTAACTGCATAATTTCGCCAATGAAGAAGTATTTTTAGTCATTCAATTTAGTTAATTGCATAATCTTGCCCATGAATTATTGACGCATGTTTAACCTGCATGATAGAATGTCACGTGCTTGTTAGAATAAAATTGTTATCACAGAAGCATATTGAGTGTTCTTTCCAAGTCCATGCAAAACTGTCTTATTCTTGACAACTGTATCCTGTGATGAGATCTGAACCTGGAGAATTAAAATAATATAAACACACTAAGATAATCAATAAATGTTTAATCGACGATAATCGTGTTATCCTGATTGATATAACCCTGGATTAACGAAACCAAGCCTAATTAACATAACTGCACACATTAACATAATCGCAAACATCTGCATAAATTACTACGATTATCATAATTTATGCATATAATTACACGCATTATCATAATTTATGCATGTTAATACACACACTATCATAATTAATGCGATTTGCGCATTTTTCGGAAAATTATTAATTTTTATTATTTTTATAAAAAATTTCATAACCAACATATACAACAAAACACAGGAACAACGAACGTGCAATCCACACACACTCTGAAACATATTATTTGAAGTGAATTAATTTATTACACAATGATGAAAATTAATGAACATGTTTAAAATATTGAGCAAAGTTGTGATCACAGACTTTCTCCAACTTTAGCTCAACAAGACCACTTAACCACGAGAGTAAAATCAGGAATTGAACCACCTCACAACCACTGCGCATCACACCACATCAACAAGTAATCCGATCGGACGATAAAGCACCACCTTAACGTGACGAAGTCTAGAATAAACCTCAACACTCAAGACGCGGAATTCAACACAAACACCACGACACAATTAATAACAGGAATGGGCAAATCCTAAAACAAGACAGCACACCCAGATCAGTAGCTGTGAGAAGATGACAACACATGGCAACTTCTACCATAAACACCACACATTTAACAGAGACGATGATCCAACTACGAGACGAAGTAATGTATCTATCGAAGCATAAAATTGTTTTCATCCTGAAATATGTGAACACTTCTGGAACTTATCAGGAACACTTTTATCTGAACACAATGTAGAGCATTAACAACATCACTCTAGCTTGAAATCCTAGAAATCACTGAAAAAAATATATAAGAGACAGAAATATGACTCTCCAGCCACTCCACTACATCAAGCCATCTCTCAGGTTGCAACTGCATGGGCTCGAAAAAGGAATTTCGTTTAGGACTCATGACAACATTTTTACTCTTTGCTTGATGATTCCTGTGAAGTGTCGATAACTGTGAAAATGCTTCCAACACACAGAGCAATCGAATGGTTTTATTAAATTGATTACATTAGCTTGAAGTTGTGCTGGAAATCACTGATATAATCAATTGCACCTAATACATTGATCTAACAGAGACACAAACGTGCACATTCCAGGACTTTAACAGAAGTACTCAATACTTTGATTATCCAGCCACTCCAGCAGCCATTTCTCATTATCAACCTGCATGGGGTCGAAAAAAGATTTGGCGTCAGGGCTCAGTACATCCAGCCATCTCGCAGGATTCAACTGCATGGGGTCGAAAGAGGAATTGTCGTCAGGACTCATTACATCCACTACATCCACACATCTCTCAGGATCCACCTGCATAGGTTCGAAAGATGCATTTTTTTCAGGACTCATTGCAGCACTTTGTGTTTCACCTTTTGATTTCACTTCCCTATCATTGCGGATCTTCTCATGCTTGTTTCGGGGTGATGACTGTGTCCTTTCCAACGGAGAACAGTTGAATGGATTCTCGCCCTTGTGTGTTTTCTGGTGACTGTGAAGATCTGATTTCTGTGCAAATGCCTTCCCGCACACAGCGCAATTGAATGGCTTCTCGCCCGTGTGTGTTTTCTGGTGACGATGAAGATGTGATTTCCTTGCAAATGCCTTCCCACACACAGAGCAATTGAATGGCTTCACGCCCGTGTGTGTTTTCTGGTGAGTTTTAAGAGTTGATTTATGTGCAAATGACTTCAAACACACAGAGCAATTGAATGGCTTCTCACCCGAGTGTGTTTTCTGGTGACTATAAATATTTGATTTATGTGAAAATGACTTCCCACACACAGAGCAATTGAATGGCTTCTCGCCCGTGTGTGTGTTTTGGTGATGGTGAAGATCTGCTTTACGGGCAAATGCCTTCACACAAACAGAGCAATTGAATGGCTTTTCGCCCGTGTGTGTTTTCTTGTGACTGCGAAGAGTTGATGAATCTGCAAATGCCTTCCCACACACAGAGCAATCGAACGGCTTCTCGCCCGTGTGTGTTTTCTGGTGACTGTTAAGATTTGATTTCTGTGCAAATGCCTTCCCACACACAGAGCAATTGAACGGCTTCTCGCCCGTGTGTGTTTTCTGGTGACGGTTACGATTTGATGAATCTGCAAATGCCTTCCCACAAACAGAGCAATTGAACCGCTTCTCGCCCGTGTGTGCGTGCCGCTTTGGAGAGTTTTTCTGCTCCATGTGACTGATTCTTCAAAGCAGAGTAACAGTCGCGGGTGTTGTTGAGAGTTCAAGGCGACATCTAAGGTGCGTGGATGTCTGGCTTAAATCGCCAAGAAGCAAACTCTTACCAACGTCTAACTGAGACACAGTAACGTCTCCTAAGTCGGACTACACACGCGATTACCAGTTTATCCACTAACAAAGACACTTACTTGTTGATGCACCGCCTATCGATGTCCCTGTAACCCGTCTGAAGAGATCGCCACGAACTCTCCCGAAGCGAAGTCGCCAACCAGTCGCCAAGCAATCGTGCTCGCCAGGGTGGGTCTCGTGGAAGAAGGGTTATCTGCAGAGCGGGGAGTCGAGCTTCTATGCTCAGCAAAATCCCTCTCGAAATGACCTTGAGGTCTGATTTTAAGCCCTTTATATCTTCGCTCTAGCATCCAAATCCTTTGTTCACAACTTGGCCTATTATGGACTTTGCATTAAATTGTTAATTTTTACGTTACAATCCGCATATCCAGAAACATAATACGTATGTACATCTCACGCATAATTGTACACTTCCGTTTGAATAAGGATGTGCATCTCCATGCATAATTCCGTGCTTCGTGTTAATTTGCTAATATTCACCCCCCAATGTCCTCTAAACTGCTGCAAGTTTAGAGGATTATAAATCGACATACAGTCTGAAGTATCAAAATTGGTGATCTCGAGCTTGATTTGGAATAAGATGTGCAAGTTTATACTGTACTGACTTTGTTTTATAAATATATTTAAGGACAATCGTGTTGAGCGGGGTGTTTCTAGAAAACGAGTGTTTTATATTAAAAATTCTGCCATGAACTTTTAATAATCATCTGAATGGTTTAGCTTGTAAGCGGGGTTTATTATCATGTCCACATTAAAGGTTTTTTGGGTGAGAACGCTTAAATATACAAATGTGTAGTTGAAACCCGCCACCGCCCGACAAAAGCCAACTAGTAAGGGTTGTCACATAAATAGAACATGCACATTTGTCACTTGTACAGCACACCGGTGTGTTGGAGAGCCAAGCCACAACAAGTGTTGTAGGGCATCTAAGATTCATATCGTCAGCTTAACCTGTGAAAATAATCACAAGACCCCGCTATCTAAGTATTCTACTGTTTGTATGTACATGGATCTGTACTTCTGTGTATGTCCACTCGTGTGTGGGTGTGTGTACATGGGAGTGTATATGTGTACTCGTGTATGATTATGTATTGGAACAAACAAATTGTGTTTATATTGTGTCGTACAAATCATTTAAGGGAAACGTGGTCGGAATGCGCCACCACAACAGAAAACTACAGGGATGAGACTCCCCGCTCGTGGTGCTAAATGAATGAAAACAGCGCCACTGAGCAGACAGAGCCCCGCCCCTACAGCTCGTGAGTGTGACGTAGTGAGTGTGACCAGCGGACTGCCACGATGCTGCCAGGTAAGGGTAAACTTGTGTGATGGAGATGCTTCACCTGAAACTCGCCTCCACACGTGTTCGCTATGAACATTGTAGCAATAAGGGACGATCAGTCATCTTTAACATAGCAGGTCTTTATTGTTCTGCAAGTATATTAACGTTAAAACTCGTAGAAACACATGCACACTCGTGTGTGAATGTACAACGCTGTATATACAGTCGTGTTTGGATGCACACTCGTGTGTGTATGTCTACTCGTCCGTGTTTTTTTAAAGGAAAATATGGTAGCAATAACGTACGATCAGTCATCTTTAAAAACAAATCAGGTCTTTATTAATCTGCAAGAAAACTCACGTTAATACTCGTATCGAAATCTTTATTAATACGCATGCTCAAACAGGAAAGGAACTTGGCAAATTATTTCCCAATAGGAATTCAACAGTTAAAAGATATTCTTAAAATCAAACAAAGAAACGTCGATTTCCCCTTTGACGTCCTTTTCCACTGAAGCCATTCGTCCAGAAGTCCAAGCCATCAAACACAGGAACAGCGAACGTGCAATCCACGCACACTCTGAAACTTATTATTTGAAGTTAATTAATTTATTACACAATCTTGAAAATTAAAGAACATGTTTAAAATAGTGAGCAAAGTTGTGGTCACAGACTTTCTCCAACTTCAGCTCAACAAGACCACTTAACCACTAGAGTAAAATCAGGAATTGAACCACCTCACAAGCACTGCACATCACACCACATCAACAAGTAATCCGATAGGACTACAAAGCACCACCTTATCATGACGAAGTCTAGAATTCAACACAAACACCACGACACAATTAATAACAGTATTTTCTGGTGACTGTGAAGATTTTATTTTCGTGAAAATGCCTTCCCACACACAGAGCAATTGAACGGCTTCTTACCCGAGTGTGTTTTCTGGTGATTGCGAATATTTGATGAATCTGCAAATGCCTTCCCACACACAGAGCAATTGAATGGCTTTTCGCCCGTGTGTGTTTTCTGGTGAGTGTGAAGAGTTGATTTATGTGCAAATACCTTCCCACACACAGCGCAATTGAACGGCTTCTCGCCCGTGTGTGTTTTCTGGTGAGTGTTGAGAGTTGATTTCTGTGCAAATACCTTCCCGCACACAGAGCAATTGAACGGCTTCTCGCCCGTGTGTGTTTTCTGGTGATTGCGATGAGTTGATGAATCTGCAAATGCCTTCCCACACACAGAGCAATTGAACGGCTTCTCGCCCGTGTGTGTTTTCTGGTGACGGTTACGATTTGATGAATCTGCAAATGCCTTCCCACACACAGAACAATTGAACGGCTTTTCGCCCGTGTGTGTGTTCTGGTGAGTGTGAAGATTTTGTTTCAGTGAAAATGCCTTCCCACAAAGAGAGCAATTGAACCGCTTCTTGCCAGTGTGTGCGTGCCGATGTGGAGAGTTTTTCTGCTCCATGTGACTGATTTTTCAGAGCAGAGTAACAGTCGCGGGTGTTGTTGAGAGTTAAAGGCACCCTCTAAGCTGCGTGGATGTCTGGCTCAAATCGCCAAAAAGCAACTCTCACTAACGTCTAACCGCAACACTGTAAATCGGACTACACACGCGATTACCAGTTTATCCACTAACAAAGACACTTACTTGTTGATGCACGGCGTATCGATGTCCCTGTAACCCGTCTGAAGAGATCACCACGAACTCTCCCGAAGCAAAGTCCCCAACCAGTCGCCAAGCAATCGTGCTCGCCAGGCTGGGTCTCGTGGAAGAAGGTTTATCTGCAGAGCGAGGAGTCGAGCATCTATCCTCAGCAAAATCCCTCTCGAAATAACCTTGAGGTCTGATTTAAGCCCCTTATAACTTCGCTCTCGCATTCAAATCCTTTATTCTCAACTTGGCCTATCATGGACTTTGCATTCAATTGTTAATTTTTACATTAACAATCTGCATATCTAGCAACATAATACATATCACTGCATAATTATACACCTCCGTTTGAATAAGGATGTGCATCTCCATGCATAATTCGGTGCTTTGTGTTACTTTTCTAATATTCACCCCCCAATGTCCTCTAAACTGCTGCAAGTTTAGAGGATGATAAAGTGACATACAGTCTGAAGTATCAAAATTGGTGATCTCGAGCTTGATTTGGAATAAGATGTGCAAGTTTATACTGTACTGACTTTGTTTTATAAATATATTTAAGGACAATCGTGTTGAGCGGGGTGCTTCTAGAAAACGAGTGTTTTATATTATAATTCCTGCCGTGAACTTTGAATGATCATCTGAATGGTTTAGCTTGTAAGCATGGTTTATTATTGTGCCCATATTAAAGGTTTTTTGGGTTAGATCGCTTAAATATATAAATGTGTCGTTAAAACCCGACACCACCCGACACAGCCAACTACTACGGATTGTCACGTAAACAGAACATGCAGATTTGTCACTAGTACAGCACACTGGTGTGTTGGAGAGCCAAGCCACAACATTTACAATCTGAGCACGACGTTTCGTCTGTAATTAAAACTAGCCTCATCAGTCGACAGCCAGATTTGGGAAGTCTCACTGTTTCGTTCCTTATATAGAAGCATAGATGTGTTGACCACGCAGCTGCGCTCTTGCACAATGTGGGGGATGGGGGGATTACTGAGGGAATGTACATTACGCGTGTGCATTATGCGAGCCCTTTGAACTTGTCCTTCCTGTCTATTCTGTTTATTAAAATAATTTGCTAATATTTAACCTGTGAAAATAATCACAAAACGTTGTTATCCTGTTACACTGCTGTGTGTATGAACATGCTCAGTGTAGTGGTAGTGTAGTGGTAGTGTAGTGGTAGTGTAGTGGTAGTGTAGTGGTATAGTAGTGGTAGTTTAGTGTTAGTGTAATGGTAGTGTAGTGGTAGTGTAGTGTAGTGGTATAGTAGTGGTAGTGCAGTAGTAGTGTAGTGGTAGTGTAGTGGTAGTGTAGTGGTAGTGCAGTGGTAGTGCAGTGGTAGTGTAGTGGTAGTGCAGTGGTAGTGCAGTGGTAGTGCAGTGGTAGTGCAGTGGTAGTGTAGTGGTTAGCACGCAGCTCAATTCTCGCTCACGTTAAATTCTTGCTCAACATCAGCGACGATTACCTGATCCGGTCCTGGGCCTCAAGGAGGCTGCCTCTGACACCTCCCTATGGTGGAAAGGAGCCAGGAGGCGCCGTCTCGCTTCCTCTCCCCTGACGACGACGGTGTCAGGCCGGCGGTGGCCCACGACGCTCGGTGTCGAGCTTCACCTTGAAGTCGGCTTTCTAGGGAATGTGGCCCAACAGTGGGTGGCAGACAATGCCACGTAAGGCTACAAGTGCCTTCAGGGTGTGCGAGTGTTAGGGAACGCGTAGGCTCAGGTGTGAATGTCGGGATGAAAGGGTCATCCTGTGGTGTATCGCCTGCGCATTGGATGGTCCCAGAGATATGCTGGGTGGGTGATCTAAAATATTCAAAACAAACCAACCCCTCTTGAAATGCCTTAAGTTTTGGCTGATCAAAATTATAATAGTGGCGGCGATAATGTGAGCCTGGACAAGTAGGCACGAACCAAAAGCGGCGCATTTATATCCCCGCTCTAACCCCACGGTCCTCCCGAGCTGCTACTTACAGCTGGAAGCTTTCAGGAATTCAACAGTTAAAAAATCAATACGTAAACGTCGAATAATCATACTCTGTATATATATGATTCCATTGAGAGGGCAGATCCAGCAGTGGATAGTGTGATTCTAATACGACCACAATGTGATACTAGTGATTATAATGCAATTTAAATCCCGCAGCTCGCAGATCTGGTTCCATTATAGATACATAAAAAATGTATGCATTCGAGCCCAGTGTGATTCAAATACAGGATATTATGAAAGGCATATGACTAATCAGCCTTGCCTGCATTTCTACACTCATGTTCACCTTCAGTGCAGGCAGGAACAACCACCACTCCACGCCTGGGGCATACAGCTTCCCACAGCTCACCGTCACGGTTCCATGCCCCTCCATTATTTTGTTCAGAAGAAGAGCCACTCTCCCTGTTGTTTGGCATTCCCCTGCCACGAGTAAAGTTCTGTAAAAACAACCCCCTACCTCATCGGTGGTGCCGGACGGAAACGCTGTGGTGCATTCACCATGAAAACACGTGCAAAATATATGCACGCATACATACACACAGCACTGTTAATGCACAGCAGTGTTAATACACAAGATACTTTATGCTATAGACTGAAATGTAATAATGGGTGCGATACAATATAATAAACAACGCGTACAAACTATACCATCTAGATGGGTAAAAAACAGCAATGATAACACGTTTTAACTGATCTACTATAACCAATAACCTTCGTTGTCCAGACACAACTTCATCAACAAGAGTCCTCAAAAATATCCATTAAACAAAGTCACCCCGCTATGAAGCATGCACCTCTTAGTATAAGTATATCTCCATCAACATTGCGGCATATTATACTTATTTTCACAGATAAAGCCGATAAATTGATCACAGTTTACAGGCCATTGTAAATGTGCAAACTAACAACATGCACATACTACTCTATGGGGACCTCATTTGCCAGTAAAAATATGATAATTGGTTCTTTACCCTTCTATCTGGCAACAAAACTGACACCTTTTTGCAAGGAGTCATGTTTGCATAGACCGCAATACCTGCAGTCATAAATACAAACAAAAGACATAACTCTGATAATGTGCACTGTCCTTGAAGTTGATTGGTCCACACCCGAGACAGCTTTCCTTCGAGCCTAGTCTCATATGGGTTGGACCAGATGACGCCAAAAGGCGCACAACTCAAGGACAATGCACCATCAGAGTATGAGAGCTCGGGGCAAGCATCTACACTATGGGGACCTCATTTGCCAGTAAAAATATGATAATTGGTTCTTTACCCTTCTATCTGGCAACAAAACTGACACCTTTTTGCAAGGAGTCATGTTTGCATAGACCGCAATACCTGCAGTCATAAATACAAACAAAAGACATAACTCTGATAATGTGCACTGTCCTTGAAGTTGATTGGTCCACACCCGAGACAGCTTTCCTTCGAGCCTAGTCTCATATGGGTTGGACCAGATGACGCCAAAAGGCGCACAACTCAAGGACAATGCACCATCAGAGTATGAGAGCTCGGGGCAAGCATCTACACTATGGGGACCTCATTTGCCAGTAAAAATATGATAATTGGTTCTTTACCCTTCTATCTGGCAACAAAACTGACACCTTTTTGCAAGGAGTCATGTTTGCATAGACCGCAATACCTGCAGTCATAAATACAAACAAAAGACATAACTCTGATAATGTGCACTGTCCTTGAAGTTGATTGGTCCACACCCGAGACAGCTTTCCTTCGAGCCTAGTCTCATATGGGTTGGACCAGATGACGCCAAAAGGCGCACAACTCAAGGACAATGCACCATCAGAGTATGAGAGCTCGGGGCAAGCATCTACACTATGGGGACCTCATTTGCCAGTAAAATATGATAATTGGTTCTTTACCCTTCTATCTGGCAACAAAACTGACACCTTTTTGCAAGGAGTCATGTTTGCATAGACCGCAATACCTGCAGTCATAAATACAAACAAAAGACATAACTCTGATAATGTGCACTGTCCTTGAAGTTGATTGGTCCACACCCGAGACAGCTTTCCTTCGAGCCTAGTCTCATATGGGTTGGACCAGATGACGCCAAAAGGCGCACAACTCAAGGACAATGCACCATCAGAGTATGAGAGCTCGGGGCAAGCATCTACACTATGGGGACCTCATTTGCCAGTAAAATATGATAATTGGTTCTTTACCCTTCTATCTGGCAACAAAACTGACACCTTTTTGCAAGGAGTCATGTTTGCATAGACCGCAATACCTGCAGTCATAAATACAAACAAAAGACATAACTCTGATAATGTGCACTGTCCTTGAAGTTGATTGGTCCACACCCGAGACAGCTTTCCTTCGAGCCTAGTCTCATATGGGTTGGACCAGATGACGCCAAAACAACTTCAAGGACAGTGCACATTATCAGAGTTATGTCTTTTGTTTGTATTTATGACTGCAGGTATTGCGGTCTATGCAAACATGACTCCTTGCAAAAAGGTGTCAGTTTTGTTGCCAGATAGAAGGGTAAAGAACCAATTATCATATTTTTACTGGCAAATGAGGTCCCCATAGTGTAGATGCTTGCCCCGAGCTCTCATACTCTGATGGTGCATTGTCCTTGAGTTGTGCGCCTTTTGGCGTCATCTGGTCCAACCCATATGAGACTAGGCTCGAAGGAAAGCTGTCTCGGGTGTGGACCAATCAACTTCAAGGACAGTGCACATTATCAGAGTTATGTCTTTTGTTTGTATTTATGACTGCAGGTATTGCGGTCTATGCAAACATGACTCCTTGCAAAAAGGTGTCAGTTTTGTTGCCAGATAGAAGGGTAAAGAACCAATTATCATATTTTTACTGGCAAATGAGGTCCCCATAGTGTAGATGCTTGCCCCGAGCTCTCATACTCTGATGGTGCATTGTCCTTGAGTTGTGCGCCTTTTGGCGTCATCTGGTCCAACCCATATGAGACTAGGCTCGAAGGAAAGCTGTCTCGGGTGTGGACCAATCAACTTCAAGGACAGTGCACATTATCAGAGTTATGTCTTTTGTTTGTATTTATGACTGCAGGTATTGCGGTCTATGCAAACATGACTCCTTGCAAAAAGGTGTCAGTTTTGTTGCCAGATAGAAGGGTAAAGAACCAATTATCATATTTTTACTGGCAAATGAGGTCCCCATAGTGTAGATGCTTGCCCCGAGCTCTCATACTCTGATGGTGCATTGTCCTTGAGTTGTGCGCCTTTTGGCGTCATCTGGTCCAACCCATATGAAACTAGGCTCGAAGGAAAGCTGTCTCGGGTGTGGACCAATCAACTTCAAGGACAGTGCACATTATCAGAGTTATGTCTTTTGTTTGTATTTATGACTGCAGGTATTGCGGTCTATGCAAACATGACTCCTTGCAAAAAGGTGTCAGTTTTGTTGCCAGATAGAAGGGTAAAGAACCAATTATCAACATGCACATAATTATTCAAGGAGATGCCCATCCCTATTCAAACGGAAGCGAACGATGATTCAGCATATTCCTACTTCGGCTTAAGCACAATGGCCACATGAGCTTAGGTATGTTGCTAGATATGAGGAGCTTCAGTACCGTGAATAGCAATTGAATGCAAATAAGTTCATGAACACAATTATTCCAGCGAGATTTAATAAATGAGAAGAATAATCCGTATTAGTGTGCCGTAGCAATGGCAAGCAAATGGAAGTATGAACGTGAAAAAGACTTCATGCAAATAAACTAAACCTATGACTTCAATACACTCATTAAATATGAGGCCAATATTCCTAATTTTATTAATAATTCCAAGCGTTTGTAGTGGAAACAGAGAAGGAATTAGAATCGCACGCTTTTCTGTCATTAGCAATAACGTGCTTCAGTGATGTGGGGCATCTTCGTCAGCTTAACCTGTGAAAATAATCACAAAACCCCACTTACCAAGTAAACTACTGTTTGTACGTACATGGATCTGTACATCTGTGTATGTCCACTCGTGAGTTTATTTACACTCGTTGATGTGGATATGTACATGCGTGAATGTGTGTGTATAGGTATGTACAATAATTTGTGCGCACATTTGTTCGTGTAGTAGAACGCAATCCCTTTGTACGTACACTGCTGTATATGCACACTGATGTGTGTATGCGCACTTGTATGCATGTGCACCCGTGTGTATGTATGAAGCAGTGTGTATGCACATTCTACAACGCTGTGTATGTTCACTCGTGTGTGGGTCTGTGTACATGGGAGTGTATTTGTGTACTCGTATGTGATTATGCATTGGAACAAACAAATTGTTTTTATATTGTGTCGTACAAATAATTTAGGGGAAACGTGGTAGGAATGCGCCACCTCAACAGGGAACTACAGGGATGAGACTCCCCGCTCGTGGTGCTAAATGAATGAAAACAGCGCCACTGAGCAGACAGAGCCCCGCCCCTACAGCTCGTGAGTGTGACGTAGTGAGTGTGACCAGCGAACTGCCACAATGCTGCCAGGTAAGGGTAAACTTGTGTGATGGAGATGCTTCACCTGAAACTCGCCTCCACACGTGTTCGCTATGAACATTGTAACAATAAGGGACGATCAGTCATCTTTAACATAGCAGGTCTTTATTGTTCTGCAAGTATATTAACGTTAAAACTCGTAGAAACACATGCACACTCGTGTGTGAATGTACAACGCTGTATATACAGTCGTGTTTGGATGCACACTCGGGTGTGTATGTCTACTCGTCCGTGTTTTTTTTAAAGGAAAACTATGGTAGCAATAACGTACGATTAGTCATTTTTAAAAACAAATCAGGTCTTTATTAATCTGCAAGAAAACTCACGTTAATACTCGTATCGAAATCTTTATTAATACGCAGGCTCAAACAGGAAAGGAACTAGGCAAATTATTTCCCAATAGGAATTTAACAGTTAAAAGATATTCTTGAAATCAAACACGTAAACGTCGATTTCCCCTTTGACGTCCTTTTCGACTGAAGCCATTCGTCCAAAGTATAAAATTGTTGTCATTCTGAAATAAGTGAACACTTCTGGAACTCTACTTGTCCGTGTTTTTTCAAGGAAGGAAATGGTAGCAATAATGTACGATCAGTCATCTTTAAAAACAAATCAGGTCTTCATTGATCTGCAACAATATTAACGTTAAAACTCGCGTAAAAATCTTTATTAATTCGTTTTTCAAACAGTTAAGGAACTCGGAAAATGATTTCACTTTCAGAGGCCTCGTGGGCCGCTGTGGTGGCTACGAGACTTCCCTCCAGGACATTGCTCACATCCACCGCAGCGTTACCGTCCGTCACCGCCGATGAGGTAGCGGATTCTTTTCACGGAACTTTACTCGTGGATGGGGAATGCCAAACAACAGGGGGCTCTTCTTCTGAGAAAAAAAACGAATCAAGGGGGCGTGGGAGCGTGGCGTAAGGTGTGGAAAGCGCTAAGCCCCAGGCTACCGTGGGCACACCTCCCAATCAACGGGAGGCGAGGAGTGGTGGTTGCTCATGCATCCACCGAAGATGCATATAAGTCGAGTTAGATTCCTTCTCTGACCTCCTACATTATAATCCCACTATACTCGGATGTATGCATATGTATATATATATATTTGCGGACCTAGGGACGGATATGCGTACTGGGGGTGCGGGATTAGAATTGCACTATAATTATTAGGATCGCATTGTGGCCGCATTGTAATTTGCTGAATGTGCAATCTCAATGGTTTGGAATAGCTATTTACAGTATTTATTAACAATTAACCGCACAATCCTAATCAAAACTTGTTGAGCATATTTATTTTATATTTATTGTGCCATTCAAATCCCGCAGCCCGCAGTTCGCATATAGATACATACACAATGCATTAATTCGAGCACAGTGTGATTCTATTACGGGATATTATGAAAGGCATATGACTAATCGGTCTTGCCTGCATCCCTGCAATGATGTTCACCTTCGGGGTAGGCATGAGCAACCACCACTCCTCGCCTGGGGCATACAGCTTCCCACAGCTCACCGCCACAGTCCCATGCCCCTTCGTTATTTTGTTCAGAAGAGCCACTCTCCCGGTTGTTTGGCATTCCCCTGCCACGAGTAAAGTTCTGTAAAAACAACCCCCTACCGCATCGGCGGACGGTAAAGCTGTGGTAACTGTGAGCAATGTTCCAGAGGGAATGCTCATAGCGATCACAGCGGCCCTCGAGGTCTCCGGACTGTTGCGAGGGGCTGGTTACCCCTCCACATTCAATGCACTTACCGTGAAAACACGTGGAAAATGTGTCAACACATTCGTACACACAGCACTGTAATACACAAAGGTCTAAATACACACGAGACTTTCTGCTATAGACTGAAATGCGATCATGGCTGCGTTACAATATAATAAACAACGCTTACAAACGATACCATCCAGATGGGTATCCACGGCAATTGTAACAATTTTAATTGATCGAATATAACAATTCACCTTCGTTGTCTAGACACACCCTGATCAACAAAGGTCCTTAAACATATTCATAAAACCACATCAACACGATATGAAACATGCACCTCTTCGTATAAGTATATCTCGATCAACAATATATTATACTGTATTTCACAGGTAAGGCCGATAACTTGATCACAGTTTACAGGCCATTGGAAATGTGCAAAATCCTACTTCGGCTTAAGCACAATGGCCACATGAGATTAGGTTTGTTAAATATGAGGAGCGTTACATGCGAGAATAACTGAATGCAAGGAAGTTTATGAAGAAAATGTAAATGATTCTAGAGAGATTTCATAAATGGGAAGAATAATCTCAATCAGTGTGCCGTAGCAAATGCAAACAAATGGAATTAAATAAACTAAACTAATGTCTTCACTACACTCATTAAACATGGGGCCACTATTTAAAATATTATTAATAATTCCAAGCTTTTGGGGTGGAAACAGAAGGAATTAGAATTGAATGCGTTTTTTTTCAAAAGTATAACGTAATTCAGGGCATCGTGTGTGTATGTACAAAGCGGTGTGAATGCACATTTGTGTATGTATCTACACCACTGCGCATGCCCACTCGTGTGTGGGTGTGTGTACATGGGAGTGTATACTCGTGTATTGTTATAATTTTGTGTCGTACAAAGAATTGAGGGCAACGTGGTAATGAATGCGGCACCACAACAGGGAACTACAGGGATGCGACTCCCCGCTCGTGGTGCTAAATGAATGAAAACAGCGCCACTGAGCAGACAGAGCCCCGCCCCTACAGCTCGTGAGTGTGACGTAGTGAGTGTGACCAGCGAACTGCCACAATGCTGCCAGGTAAGGGTAAACTTGTGTGATGGAGATGCTTCACCTGAAACTCGCCTCCACACGTGTTCGCTATGAACATTGTAACAATAAGGGACGATCAGTCATCTTTAACATAGCAGGTCTTTATTGTTCTGCAAGTATATTAACGTTAAAACTCGTAGAAACACATGCACACTCGTGTGTGAATGTACAACGCTGTATATACAGTCGTGTTTGGATGCACACTCGGGTGTGTATGTCTACTCGTCCGTGTTTTTTTTAAAGGAAAACTATGGTAGCAATAACGTACGATTAGTCATTTTTAAAAACAAATCAGGTCTTTATTAATCTGCAAGAAAACTCACGTTAATACTCGTATCGAAATCTTTATTAATACGCAGGCTCAAACAGGAAAGGAACTAGGCAAATTATTTCCCAATAGGAATTTAACAGTTAAAAGATATTCTTGAAATCAAACACGTAAACGTCGATTTCCCCTTTGACGTCCTTTTCGACTGAAGCCATTCGTCCAAAGTATAAAATTGTTGTCATTCTGAAATAAGTGAACACTTCTGGAACTCTACTTGTCCGTGTTTTTTCAAGGAAGGAAATGGTAGCAATAATGTACGATCAGTCATCTTTAAAAACAAATCAGGTCTTCATTGATCTGCAACAATATTAACGTTAAAACTCGCGTAAAAATCTTTATTAATTCGTTTTTCAAACAGTTAAGGAACTCGGAAAATGATTTCACTTTCAGAGGCCTCGTGGGCCGCTGTGGTGGCTACGAGACTTCCCTCCAGGACATTGCTCACATCCACCGCAGCGTTACCGTCCGTCACCGCCGATGAGGTAGCGGATTCTTTTCACGGAACTTTACTCGTGGATGGGGAATGCCAAACAACAGGGGGCTCTTCTTCTGAGAAAAAAAACGAATCAAGGGGGCGTGGGAGCGTGGCGTAAGGTGTGGAAAGCGCTAAGCCCCAGGCTACCGTGG